>NC_142353.1:20441470-20594117 GCF_059441175.1 Urocampus carinirostris | reverse complement strand
GATGTTATGGTCTGCTACCAGTCACCGAGACAATCCAGATAACAGCCAAAACGGTCAAGACGAGATCGGCCTTTTTTCCCGGTTTAATAACTTTTATACAGTGTACACAATACGCATAAGTTGACAGGTATGTCTGTCACTCCTCGCAATTTGATAAAATGGTCCCTATACAAACAAAATAGGAAATGAAACATTACATGTGCAGGTAAATGCAAATGAGAAAAAAAGGATTGACTTATGTTATCCTTTTTCCTCATGTATCGCAGAGGTATCAGATTTTTTTGCCCCTACAGCCTGGACCCCTGCTAGATGTTTTCAAATTAATTCAGCCTATGACTCAAAAAGTTTGCTCACCCCTGCAAAGAGGAAAAAAAGGCTTAAGACAGCCATTTGGAACCCTAGACTTAGAATAATTGATTTTTTGCTGAGAGGATGGGTAGAAATGGGCGCATAGTAACATGTAAGAAAGATGCATAAGTGAAACCAGGAACACAAGGTTTCCAATCCTAAATCTCCTGTCTCCATTTCTCAAATCTAAACAGGAAGGATGTGTGAGGCCTGTAACTTTTGTTCCCCATTTGCTGTGAGCATTGTGACGCAGGATCCGAAGGAAAAGGCCAGCCCTTGCTTTGAATCTGCTGTGGCGAGAGGAGGAGCTTGGACGTAAAGTAGGCCTGCTGCGGTTGGTTCTTTCATACTTCTTAAATACAGCCCTCATTCTGTTTGTCCCTGCCACCGCCGAAGCCGCTGAGATTCGAGCTACTCACAGCAGTGGAAAGAAGAATAACTCATATCAAAGTCAAAAGGAAAAGAATGCTGATTTCCCCTGGGGTGTCACTTTTAACTAAACGCAGGCATGCTTGTGGGGAGGAGGGATATGGTGCCCCTGCCTGCTTAAGACCACCAGTCCTCTGAGCGGAGGGGAAAAAAATATCAGCGATCCAGGAAGTCAGCGTCCTTTTGTGTAGCCCTCCAGCCCTCTTTCTCCCCTTCGGTGTGTGATGCCCATACACAGAGCTGTCCACCCCTATCCATTCACCTCCATCAAACTCCTCCAACCCCCTTTCTCTCCTTGCATTGCACCTCCAGACCCCCCGCCTCCATTAACCTGCCTCCACCTTCTCCCGTCTGCCCGTCCCGCCCACTCATTTCAGCCTCTTTCTGTCAAAAAGCCTCCTTTCACTTTCTTTCTCGCCATTCTTCCCCTCCATCCCATCCGTGCTGTAATTTCACCATGGATGTCAGCGTTTCCCTTGTTCTTTGTCACTTATTTTTTTTCACACCCTCCTTTCTGTTTCTTCTACGCGGGGCCTTATCACTCCCTATTCCTCTACGCCTGTCTGCTTCATTAAAATATTCAGAATAAGCAGCGAAAGGCTGTCTGCTCATGTGCCAGTAGGGACCTTTTGTGACAGGAAGCCCCCTCGGGTGGCGCAGAATGATGCCGGCCCATCTGAAATTGGAGGGCTTTGGTCAATGAATCATATTAAAGTAGTCTTCCTGCAACAATGTGATTCATTGAGTCCCAGTGAGGCAAATATCAAATTTGGATTTTTGGTATCAATGGAAGGTATGATAAATGTGCTTTAAAACAATAACAGAGTCAAAGCTTTCTGAGGAACAATTTTGAAGATATGGCCATTTGAATCACGACCTTTCACCTTTTTCTGATCAAAAACCTGAGGAAAAACACATTTAAAGTTTTATTTGCTTTTTTTGTGTGATGTCATTCAAATGTTTTTACAGTTAAATGGGTAGTCTTATTTTAAAGTTTGATTTTATTGAAGGCATTTGTACACATATAAAAAAATAATGTTACTTTTGTTACTTTCAATATTTTTGTGGATTATGAAAGTGTTTTCGAATGTCATACCTTTCAAAATAGCGAAAAATGTAAAAAAAAAAAGATTTTTTTCATGAGTTTTTTTTCAGTTATGGGACTGTAACCAAAAATAGAACGTTGCGACATGTGACTCATTTGGGCAGAGCGGCTCACATGTCGTCTTTGTTATGTGAAAAATATGTACCGTATCGATTCATGTGCAAAGTGCAACCCAATTTTTAAAAAAAAATGGTATAAAAGTTTGTTTTAGTTTTTCTCGAGAAGTAGAATTGATGATTTCCATCTATCAATTACCTGCACCCCTTATCCTCAGCAGGGTCGTGGAGGTGCTGAAGCCCATCCCAGCCATCTTTGGGCAGTTGGCATGGGTCACGCTGAACTGGTTGCCAGTCAGTCACAGGGCACACATAGACAAACAACTTACATGCTCATTCACACCTAGGGACAATTTGTCCAATTAACCTGACATGCATGTCTTTTGTGGAAGAAAACCGGAGAACAAACAGGGAGAACATGCAAACTCCGCACAGAAAGGCTGATAGCTGGATCTGATCCCATGACCTCAGAACTGTGCTGCGGACGCGTCAACCACTCAGAAGTTGTGCCACCCTGAAATAATGATTTATTCTATTGAATTAAGAAAAAAAATATTGAAAGTGAACGTAATTATCTGTGAATGGGACCAAAATGTATTTATGATAATCATAAACTTGCAATTTTCCTTATACATATAATATCCTTATTTTAAACATTGACATTTTTTCCACAATAATATTTTAAATAAAAATATAGATAACATTATTTATTGTTCGTGAATTACTATACTAATTAATTAAAATCACATTATTATTTTAGTATATTTTAAACTAAAAGGAAGATATTCAGCAAAACCAAACTTGGCACTCTAGATAAAGCACGTGATAAAAACTCAAAAGAGAAAAAAAAGATAAAAGAATGTCAGGATAGATAGGTAAAATATTTACCAGATAAAGCTTGGAAACCCGACTAAGTTGTAATAATATTGCAAAGAAAAAGAGTGCATCGTAACAACAATGCAATGGAAAGTGATACAATAAAATTTAGCAGCAACATAAATTCCTAAAAAGGGCGATAAATAACATACCATTATTCATTTTTCAATGTAACAGGAAAGATACGTATTTTTCACAGTCTTGCGCTCTTGTTCAGGGTGGGTTGAGCCTGGGGAAGAAACTGTCTCTTGGCCTGTTAGCCTTTGTTTTAAGGAACCTGTACAACTACCAGGGGGAAACAGCTTAAAAGGGTGGTGGCTCTGTTGCAGTATCGCAAGCTGGCAATGTCCACCAGACAAGGCATAAAGCAGCCAATGATTTTATGGGCTGTGTTGATTACGCTCTGCATGTAAACAATTTAATATAAGATTGATTGGTGTACTCGAGGTGATCGAAACAGCTAACTATCCACTCTCACAAGAAAACCCCAACAACCGCATGTAGATGTCTGCCATAGTGACAACTTTGCCTGTGTGAGGCAGTGACTAAGGAAAGTCAAAACAAAGTAGCAAGAGAAAAAAACAGAAGCAAGGAAACGTAGAACCACATTCCAGTTGCCCACTGTTTTGGTCGTCATCATCAAAGACAGCCAAAACGGCATGTATTGACATTGTAACAGGCTGCCAGTATTTTATTATACCTCAGTCATGTTAAACATTCAGGCAGTTGGATGATTAAATTCAGTGTACCATTAATTTCTTAGTATGTCAAAAAAGTGAGTCTCTAGGCCTTCCTTTCAAAATGTATCATTTTAAAAAGAAATCCAAACCAAATGCTCTCTCTAGTTGCTAGAGGTTACTAAAGGATATACCGTAAATTCCGGAATATAAGCGGCTACTTTTTTCCCAAACTTTCAACCCTGCGGCTTATTCAGTGATGCGGCCAATTTATGCAATTTTTCCAACCCCCGCCAGCGGCGCTTGAGTACAAAAGGTAAGATTTAGACTGCAACTTCTTAGCCTGTGCACAAATTAAATTAGCGTAGACATATCCTCATCATGCAAATTGCAAAAAGAAAGGCACATGACGCAACTTTCAAGCTAAACGCAAACGAGCAGTCCGATATAGAAGGAAACAGGGCTACCGCACGCACACTTTACCTTGCGAGCGTGATGCTAGCGTGTTTCTGAATAAGGGAGCGTGGGACGACATCTTTATGACAACTGAAGGAAGACGACTTTGATGACGTCAGTTATAAGGAGGAAGATGAGAACGGTTTACCGTGCTTATTACAAGTACGGTGTGTTTATTTAACAGAGCAGTTTACTGTGTTGCGAGCATGTTGCTAGTAGCGTTTTGCTACCCTTCACAGGCACGGTTTGGGATGAAATTTATAATATTATTATCAAAGCTTTGAAAACTCTCTCGGTGTACCGTCTTTCTTTGTAAATATGTGTAACCATGTATAATATGTATTTGCAACTGTGTATTTTTGTAATGTATTTATTTTAGAAACTTATTCTGATATGTTTTGTACGAGCAAATGAGAAAGAAGTTGCGGGGCAAACGCGGGCTGACGGGAAGTAAAGTAAAGGCGAGACGTGTTTGTGGACGTGGCCGACAATAGTGGAGTTATATTTTACCTACCCTTACCTTTGGAAATATAAACTTTTTTTCCTTGGATTACTTTCAACGGGCACCCGGACTCTGCAGGTCTGCATTAAATGTTAAGTGCCGCTATCATTTTCCGTTCACTTTGCCGACTGTGTTTTTGTGAATATGCTTGATTGCTGTTGAGATTGTCGAGAGCGGTTGTTCGAACCTCACATTGTTTGTTTGCTGCTGTTGGTGTCAATGGATTTGTTCAGACCAAAAAACAATTGCGGGACTTTGGCCTGGACAGAGCTATTGACACTAACAAAGATGTTAAAAATGTCAGAAAAAATGTTAAAACGTCATATTGTCAGACATAACGAAATTGTGAATATGCTTGAAATGAAATGAAATAATCTGCATTTATATAGCGCTTTTCAAGTCAATGACTCCCCAAAGCGCTTTACAATGTGCTCCACATTTCCCAATAGCGGCCCTGCAGCCAGCACTAACCTGCTTATTGGGGGTATCAGGGGTTCAGTGTCTTACCCAAGGACACTTCGACATGTAACACGGACAAGCCGAGATTCGAACTGGGATCTCTTGATCCCAAGACGAGCGCTCTACCTCCTGAGCTACTGCCGCCCCTCATTTCATATTCTAGAGTCGTACCTAATGAAGTGACCACTCAGTGAATACTCAAGCATGAGGTTACAACCTGAACCGTGATGACATTGGCAGCGTCGCCAAACTTGTGATGCTCTCCCCATGGATTTTGTCACCTTTTATCTTAACTTGTGCATCCATCTTTCCAAATGCCTTTTTAATTTAGTAGTTAAGCTACTCCATGATGTTCCATCTTCTACACACACATGCCTACACTTGGCAGCCAGCACCGTGCAAGATAAGCCAAACGCAGAGGCACCACTGTAACGATTAAACAACCTTCATTTAAACCTCGTGCACCACAAAGCTGCTGATCAATTAACATGATTTACAGTAGCGGGCCTGGACATTGCCAACGCAAGGTAAATGGCACCTTGATGTCCTACTGCAGGGTAGACTTTCCTTCATGACACCCGGGGGACAACTTGTGGCAAAATAAACAGCCATTTGGACCCGCGTCTCCCTCCACTGCGACTCTTTCCATGAAAATAAGCGGCTTGAATCAACGCTCTGATGACACGCGCCCATCTGTTGTTGTGTTAAGTGTGTTGGAGTATTGACACACACACGAGATCCCTGATTCTTTTCAAATACAAAGCAGACAGAAACACACACTTCCATCAGTCCCGAGAGTAGCCCGGCCGTTCTGAAATAGCAGAGTGCCGGCCTTTTCCGTTTGGTCTTCATAGAAGAGAGCTGGCTGATCAAATAAATAATAGACAAAAGGATAGTGGTGGTTTGCTGCTCCGCTGACACAGCGTGGCGCACCTCTAAGGAACCTCTGAATCACTTCCATTCCTCACACACAGGGAGAGAGGAGCGCTAGATTAAAACTGCATGTCAGACTGCTAAAAATGAATAGGGATAAAAATACTTTCCTTTTCAGACTCTCATGAAAGGAAATTGCCTTTCCTCTGTCCGGCATTGAACAACCATTGATTCCCCGAGACAAAAGGCTACACCTCCTCAAAGAGGTAAGAAAAATAGCAATCATACAGGCAATTATTTTCAAATGCGCCTGCAGCGGGCGATAATGTCAACGCGCCTCTTTTCTTCCTAAATAAAAAGCAGGCGATGGCAGGCGATGGGAGCTGCAGGCGAGCCGCCCAAGGAAGGCTCGTTCGTCTTCGGCTTTCATCTGGTTAACATGGCATGCCGCCCCATGCAGTGCAAGGCGGGGGCTCCCAGGCCTTGGGATACATAAAAAACAGGTAAGAGAGCGGAATAAATATTGATTCCGTATTCGTCTGGATGGAACCAACAGCAAAGTCAGCGATAGAGAGCTAGTGGCCATGGATAGCCAACAGCGAGACACAATGGACCAGCAATGGGGTGGCAGCGGGTAATACAGTTGCTCCCTCTCCAGGCACGCTCTTTACACATCGGCCTGTTAGTTTTTGATGTGGGGCAAGAAAAGAAAGGAGGAGAGAAGAGAAGTCCTCTGCTGAGTCAAACCCAGGCTACCATACCAAACTACTCTTCTGTACTGAATCTTTGTTGGCAAGGCTTCAAAGGGAGGGAAAAGTCAAGAGGCAGCAGCAAAAGAAGAACGACGGCCAAGGGAAGACGTGCCAGTATCAGATATGCTTGGATTGCTAGATTGGCTTAGGGTCCTTTAGAGGCCGCTTTATGCTTTGTTTTTCACTGACAACTTTTGTTCGAGGTGAATCTTTCATTAGATGTTAAAAGTAGACACATACCTGTATTCTGAAACCTAAAATATTTTCAACAGTCTTCAAAAAGTAATTTTTTTCTTGTAACTTTAAATGTCAGAAAGATCAATACAACATTGTTAATAATTGAGAATTACTCTGAATTCCTGGACTACATAGCACACCTAATTAAAAAGTGGATGCTCAAATTTAAGAACAAAACTAAATTTTGTCTTTGTACAAGGCGCACCTGATATTAGGCCACAGTCTTAGGCCAGCACACACATGGTGCCAACTACGTGGGGAATTTGGCGTTGATGGCTGTGCCTGTAGAACGCCAATTGAACCGTCCCCCCACACACCTGAAGAAGTTTTCCGCTCTAGTGCAAGTTGTTTACATTATGTGTTTTTGGATCATGTGACCATTTCAGAGGGAGACTACCAGAGCGATTATGAAAAAATGTACATATTTACTACTATGTCAAAAGTAATGAGGGCAAATGAGGGTTGTGTCTTGTAAAATGTAAGCCCTTTTTTTCTAGACGACGCCGCCAGAGCAACCATTGAGTGGAGAATAGAGCCAGATTGCAACACAGATGTGGTTTTTGTTCTGTTGTCATTGGTGTTTGCTGCAATAACTGACCAAATTGCATTCGCTTGTGATCCTTCTTGGAGGATAAAGGAAACTCCAGCAACCTGACAATGACTGATGATACGGAAAGAGAAGTCTATAAACTTACTGGTAATGACTGAGGTTTTGAAGTGACAATTAGCGATGAAAGGATGTTGTCACTAATGATATGTCCTTTGGAAGTAGTTGAGTGATGCATAATTTTACAAAATAACTCACCTTATTTTGAAACCATTATTTACAATAAAAATGACTGTAAAAAATAGCCTTAATAAACTAACTGCAGGAGAGAGACACATTTTAAGTTGTATTATTGGTGATATGGAACACGGGCTCTGGGCAGCAGGGTGCGGCACAGTTTTGAGATAATGAGAGCTAACCTCCTGTGTGGAGTTTGCATGTTCTTCCCGTGCTTGCTTGGGTTTCCTCCGGGCACTCCGGTTTCCAATAGATTGTATCCATTCATCAAATGTCACACAGTGAATCAAAATGTGCTGCCTGGAGAACGGGTTTCGTGTATTTTTTTATTTTTTTTTAATGTATGACGTGGCTACCCCCCCCCAAAAAAATCATTTTTTTTATGGCTCTGTCTTTCTCCAACTTTTTCATGAAAAGCACCAACATCGGTTCTTTAAAACCAAAAATGCATTTTGAGTAATTTTTGGTTCAGATGAGCATAATGGGATCTTATGCACCGCGAATGGAACACGCTTGTCCAATGCCACAAAATGGCCACCTCTTCAGTTAAGCCTCACATAAAATATGAAAACAAATTTGGCGTTTTAGCAGGATTTTTTTTCATCAATGTGGCAAATTGAGGGTGTGTACATCTGTTCTGATGACAGCGCATTTGTCCATTGGCATGGTCACTTTTTGTTGCCAAGTCTAATATGACTGCTTTTATGAAACCCCACAAGTCCACAATATTAGTCCCCAATGTGTTTATCATAGCTTGTGTTGAATAAACATCTGACTCGCTATCCTATTTGGCAGAAAGGAAGGTGGCTCTTGGTCCTTGTCTGATGAGTCTAGCTAACAAAGCAAAAGCTAATAGCATAAGTGTCTTAAAATAGCAAGCGTAAGGAAAACTAATTGTATACATTTCTCGTAAGTAAAATTGAGATGCAATACTGTTTTAGTCATACGTCTAGATACGAGCACCTCAAAGCACAAGAATTTAGATATACAAGATTTATTTGGAACAGTAATCTTGCTCGACATATGAGAGAAAATCCAAGCTTCAAGAATTTCCAGAGGCTACTAGAAACTGCTCAAGACCCTTTATCGCGCGAGAGTGCTCACCGTCAGAATCAGCTTGTCCCAGTTAGTGAATGCGCTTTCTGGCTTCAGACACCTGACTAGGAGAAAGACTGTTCTTTCAAAATTGCAGACCTTTGTTCATGATGAGATGGAGTTATTGTGAATATGCAACAGGGACATAAAACTTAAAGCAGCTTCAAAATGGGGAGTCATCATTGAGTGCAAACAAAATGGATTTCGGGGGCAGCCATGGCCGGTTTGAGAAATTCAAGATGTGGTTTTGCATAGGGAAGCAGCGAGTCCAGGTTACATAGATGCGGAAGAATTTACACATCACTTTGGTACAATACCATAAAAGAAATAAAATAAAAACAGAATGCTGAAAAAAATGGTTGTGTTTGAGTTCATTTAAAGTTACAGTAACTTTAATTTTAAGTGTACAATATGTGCTTGCGTATCATAAACATTCTCTTGTCCTCCATCACTCCTCACGCACTCCTACACCCCACTTATTCCGCACCACGCATACACCTCCGTTACGTCAACTTCCACCTTTGTGAGTGCTTATCATAAATTTCCATTTTCTTTAGTCAATATCCTCTTATTTATCATATAACTGTATTTTTATGTTCAATTACTATTTTAATGCATTAAAATAGTAATTGATCGGGTAATGCATCAGGAAGATCAGTTTTATAGCTATTTAGGGTTAACTTGGATTCTTTTGGTAGGCCTGGAACGGATTAATAAGTTTTCAATTGTTTTATACCGGGAAAATTCGCTCATTACACAAGCAATTCGAGTTACAAGCATGATCTTGGAATACATTTAGCTTGTTCGGTATTGCTGTATAGATTAACATCTATGTATAGATATTTTGAAACCCCCCCTAATCGACGGTGAATGCAACTCTGTAACGGAAATCACTGTGGAGAGGAACAAAGCCAGTAATGGGCATTGGAATGATGGGCTACTCTGCTACTCATGGGAAAGATTTTTCACCAGCGCACCATCTGCTGCCTTTGTCAACCTCAGTGCGAGCAGACAGTAAGGGCAAAAAGGTGATTAACTAACAAAAGTTGAAAATTGATGATATAGTAATAATTAAGAAGCGCTTAAAATAATAATGATTTTCCCATTTTGAAATCCGTTTTTTGGGTAGCAATCCAAGATACATAATCAAAACATAACATTGTGCTTTTTGCACTTGGCTGAAATAAAAACAAAGCTGCCGCATTCTTTTAGTCTTCTCTTGGAATAACTATTAAAGTCTTCATACATAGT
Organism: Urocampus carinirostris; assembly: GCF_059441175.1. Classification (NCBI taxonomy): domain Eukaryota; kingdom Metazoa; phylum Chordata; class Actinopteri; order Syngnathiformes; family Syngnathidae; genus Urocampus; species Urocampus carinirostris. The sequence goes on along the minus strand of NC_142353.1, from coordinate 20,584,217 downwards.
TTACCACACGCAAGATTGCTTACGCCCCAGTTTTCTGAGGCTAACAGTCCGAGAGAGGTAGAAAATGGGAGCAGCTAAGCATGGATAAAGGTAGGAGGATGGACCATGAGTACTGGGGATGAACAAATGAATAGAAAGAAGTAGGTAGAGCAGAGAAAGCTCTCGCACACCCTGCCTGAATCAACTGCTGGTATGCAGCAGGGGAAAAAGCCCCGCGGTCCAAGCCTCAAGGCCCTGAGCCCACGCTTGGCCTATCAGTTTAAGATCAAAAAGAGCTCGCTTTAGCAAGACATATGGGCTGAATAATGCATCTGCTTTTATTTCCACCGGCTTGGACCGGTCCGAGTGGCAAGAAAAAGAGGATGACATCAACATGGGGAGAATACATAGCCTCTTCTGTGTGTGTGAGTGCTAAGCATTTGTGTGCTCGTGTGTGCACACGTCATTCGTCTTTTAGTTTTCTCCACCAGGCCGGCGGTGTCAGTCATTAAGATTGGCCAGTCAAATGGTGGCCTGTAGCGTGATGGGAAATGGGCTTGTGTGATGTCTCATTTGAATAGTCTGACAGCCCGCAGCCTTGTAATGAATTATAAATATGAGGTGGGTGCAAGGTTCCCCCTGCAAACTGCAAAGAAAAAGGTGAAGTACAAAGTCAAGTTCAGTCAGAATGAAACCATGCGTGCCAGCCTGCTTGAGGCTGGCCTCTCTATCCTCAGACAAAGACACAACTTAACACGAATAGTTAATTACTGTGAATTGAATACTATCCATTAAACCAGAAAAAAATATCCAGCGAGTTTATATGATGATTGATGTTGGAGCCCTGCTCACATCAAGACAATTCACTTATCAAAATTATTAGTACTGCCTCTAAGAGGAGCTGTGCAGAATTTGTATTTATTTATTTTTTACTCGTGGCCGCCACCTGCTTTTATATGGTCTGCTTTTATATAGCGCTTTTCAAGTCAATGAAGACCTCCCAAAGCGCTTAACAATTACCCATTCACACACACACACACTCACTCACACACCAATAGCGGCCATGCAGCCATACGAGGCGCCGACCTGCTCTTTGGGGGCATTAGGGATTCAGTGTCTTGCCCAAGACACTTCGACATACAGTATAACACAGAGGAGCCGAGAATCGAACCTGCGATCTCTTGATCCCAAGACGAGCGCTCTGCTTGTGTCTTCATTGCAGCTGCTGTAAAGCATGTTCATGATGCGCGTGCACATATGTGCATGTCGAAACAGATTGGAAATAAAATTTTAAAAACTGGGACATTGGACAGGGAGGTCAGAGTACAAAAACAATGCCTTACAAGGGATTTTTATTGTAACAAATGCAGGGGGACTGGATTGCCTAACCAAACGTGCACTGGTAAATTAGCAAAGGGCTACCTGATGAAATTTAGGATTAGCGGCTACGTCCGGGCATCTAGCAGGGTTAAAACCAAATTACAAGGCCAGTTGGAATCATGCACAGCCATTTAATGAATATCTGCTCCCGAAAAAGGTTACTGCTCTTCTTGTTATGAAATCACTCTATTGAACTAATTTGGGCATTGTTAACACATACTTAACAGAGAAAATATTTAATTTTCAACTTTTTAGGACACATAAAACTATCCACTGCACCTTTAATAGAAAAATATTTAATTTTCAACTTTTTTAAGATGACTAAAAGGATGTACCCAACCTTTAAACTAATCAAATGCATCAATTACAAAGAGTAATTTAATAATTTAATAACAAATATTAAAGACAGGCTCTAACACAATGAAAAGGCAACGAACCCATCATCCAAAATAAAACAGAGAAAAAATACATACTGCTAGTTGAAAACAGAGACCGAGATGCTATCTTTCACAACGATTCCCTGGAAATGGCTTCTTTCAATAAATTAATCGTGACTTATCCCAATATCCTACCCATTTTTACAATTATTTATAATAAAATATTAGAATGCAGATATAGAACCATTCAGAGTAAGTCATTTCATAATCACAATTAATAACATACTGTTCAAAGGCTTTGACCAAATATATACTAAAAATATATTTTATCCCCGAATGAGTCTCAAGGAGAATAGAGATGGTGCAAAAACGTGGGCAAATTCTGGCTATTCCAGATACCACTGCTTTCCTACTTTAGTTTTTAAATATGGTTTTACTTTTGCATGAAAAACATTAATACAACTCTTACAATTTTGCACAACACTCAAACTAGCAGATATAGACTTTTATTTAGCCTCGAACCCCACCTAGCAGTAAACCCGAAGTACTACAGTACAGGAGTGAAAGAACCAAGGGTGTAAAAGTAGAATGAAACATTTCGAAAAGGCTTCTTACTAAGAAAAAAATCATCACACAATCCACACTATTTTACATAAGTTATACAAATCTTCTTTACACATTGATTAATAATAACTACCTTAAGTTTAGAGATTAAACGTATAGTTGTTGTTTACATCGGCGCAGATACATAACTGACCCCATAAATTGCAACGCGACCATACTACACATTTATCAAGTAGACTAGTGCATTCATGACTAATTGGTTGGGTTAAATGTCACTAAGGTAAGCAAAAATCACCACACAATAATAATTTAGCTTACCTGTCAATGTCTTTTGCTCGGGCACAAAGTAATATTTATTCCCCAGGTGGTCCGTACCTACATGTTCTCGTACCACGCCAAATGCCCTTCGTAAAGCGCCAACTACTTTGTTCATATTTACAAGAAAATAAACAAGGATTTAGTTATCTGTCACCCTTGAGATCCTGTTTGCATAGCTTCCGGTAGGCGGGGAAACACTGAGTAAACCCCATTCTGTTTGGACAATTGTGTTGAGTTATCCAGTAAGAGGAAACGCAAAGGCGGGTAAAGCTTGAGAAACCAGCGTTCCAATTGGTCACAAGGCAGAATTGCTAAACCAATTGCATATTTTGTTACCGGAAGTTTAACCTTTCGCGATGGCGTTATTGTTCTCGTTTTATGTTATTCAGAAACACAAGTTAATTATTAGTTAATTAGAGAATGTACTTTATCGATTTGCGGATAAAACTAACATTTAGTTTCTGGTGAAATATCGGGTCCAACGCGTTCATATTTATAAATGTTCTCTGCAGATAATATGATAGCACCGTTGTTAGCGCCGAAAACATATTTTGTAGCTGATAATTTAAGACCCCTTTCTATTGATATAAAACCATGCTGGGTTATCTGGCAGCAAGGAGAGCTGGCCTGGATGATCCTCTTCAACTCAGGCGCGTGGAGGCGACGAGAAGGTAAACAGACGTGTTTTCCAATGTGCAATAGCAAAGCAGTGCATATTCTTTCCCATAAAAGCTGGTGTTAGTCTTTTTGTTTTTGTCTTATGGTAAACACTGTTTTTCCTGTTTATGTGTCTTCAAAGGGTACTAAGTCTAGAGCTGAATGCAGACAGAGATGTGGAAAGAATCCATGGCAATGGTGTCAATACTATTGACATTGAAGTAATAGAAGGCAGATAGTAAGTAAAATGTCAACATTTGTTTTAATAAACCTCATGAATAATTCGGATAGTCACATTTGTCTTGACTTTCTTTGGAATATATACGTTCTAGTTTGCTGGGGGAAAAGATAACTCACCCACTTGTATTTTATGCATTTTTGCTTCAAATGCCTCAAGATGGTGCCAAAACCCTGTATATCCATCTATCCAGCCATTATCTGCACCGCTTATCCTCAGTAGGGTCGCGAGGGTGCTGGAGCCCATCTGGGTTGTCTTCGGGCAAGGGGACACCCTGAACTAGTTGCCAGCCAGTCGCAGGGCACAAACAAGTCACTCGCTCATTCACACCTAGGGACAATTCGAACTGGCCAATTAACATACCTGTCAACCTCCACGGCTCCATGCCCGTACAAACTGGCATATTTTCCCGTACAAAATACAAAATAATCGTACACCATATATATATATTTTTTCGGAATGATGCATGGTGGAAAATCCCCAGGCGGCCGACACATGCGCACATTAGCATCAAACCGATGAAAAAAACGAAAATGAAAAAAAAAAAAACCGATACCAACAGCGAACTCCTTTGACTTGATTGATTTGCCGTTTCGTGATAGTCGGTGTATACCGGATGGTACCCATCATTGACAAATTTGCGTTTTTCCGTACAGATTTCCTTGTACGTCGTACTCCTCTTAAAATGCATAAAAAATGTACTTTGTATGGCAAAACCGTACCGTTGACAGCTATGAATTAACCTGAAATGCATGTTTTTGGAATTTGGGAGGAAACCGGAGTGCCCGGGGGAAACCCACGCATGCACTGGGAGAACATGCAGATTCCACACAGGAAGGTTTGATCCCATGACCTCAGAACTGTGGCGCGGACGCGCCAACCACTCTACCGCCGTGCTGCACACCCCGTATATAAAAAAAATGCACATGGTGAAACAACAAAAGGATCATTCACCTAGAGAGCCTTCTTGCTCTTTAGTGCAAGTTCAAAATCATTTTAAAAAGCCTTTTTAGACCCGCAGACTGATTTGGGCTAGAGGTAAGATCGGGCCCAAAAAAAGCACCCGAGCCCGACGCAGGCCCGAGGGGTATTAAACCCGACCCGGACCGAGCCCGACTAATTAACTGGATTTGCTGGCCCGGCCCGAGGGGGCCCGAAATTACATATTTTATTTATAAGGAGGGGTGATTTATGATAACAAATTAAACTCTGCCTTTTGTTACAACATCTAGGCCTAAGTTAAATAAAACTGTATAAACATTTACATCATTTTTTGAGGTAGCGAAAACATTTAAGGGCGTCCGTCATTTTGACGACTTGATCATTGGGCCATAATCCACAGCAGCAGTAGTAGTACGTCCTTAAGATTTTAGCGCGGCACTATCATTGAGGGGGTGTTGACGTGTTGTGCCCTTTTCCGACTCCTATGCAAATCCCCCCCCCCTGATCGTATTCTATATAAAACGCTTATTAAAACAATAAAGCGAGCTAATTATAATAATTGGGAGATCCTAGTCTATATAACGCGTTTATTTAAACAATAAAGCGTGATTTTATTCTGCAAATTGCGTTTTTTAACGCGGATGAAAATGTCACCAACGTCAATGTACACTTCCGACAAAAGCGATCGTATTCTATATAAAACGCTTATTAAAACTCTTACCAGAGTGCGTTTTCCTCGTCAGTTCTCCTCTCTTGAGTTTATCCTTAACTTCTTGTTGGTCCGACTCCATATCGGGGATACCAGGCCAAAATCACGCAAATTTGCGGAGGGGAAGATTATTAAGAGGACAGCATTCACGTCACGTCACGTGCACAGAGCATGCTCTGGCTCCGTTAAAAGCAATTACAGCTCCTTCTCCGTTTTATCCAAATTATTTATTTTATAACAAGTATTCCTTGGTCTAGTATCCATACATAGTTTAAGTATATATTTTTAATGAACATATATTTATAATTATTAATTAATTAAAAAAAAAAAAAAAAAAAAAAAAAAAAAGCAGGACCGAACCCGACCCGACCCGACCGTATGACTGACATTTCAGGCCCGACCCGGCCCGAAATTGTCTCGGGTTCGGGTTCGGGTTCGGGCTCGGGCCATGAATCTTAGCTCTAATTTGGGCTACAAATGTCAGAAGGGCCAGGAGGGAAAGAAAATATTGATTTTTTTTTTTTTTAATCTGCCAATACAGACAGCAATCTGATACCTCGGTTATAAATTGAGGAAAATATATTGTAGCGATATCCGATTCAGCTCACATCGTCGCTGCTATTTCATAAAGATGTATTTTTGGCCTTTTTGGTAAACATTCTATCTATGCAAAAAATAAAAAATGACCAAAAAATTGAGATACGTCTTTTTTAATAGCAGCAATAAATAAACACGCCTACATCTAGATGAACATTATATATATATATATATATATATATATATATATATATATATATATATATATATATTCAAATCTTTAACAAGAACATTTAATGTAATTGGTTTTGAAATACTCAGGATCTATTTACAATTCAACCTCTAACAAATGTTGACTGGTTAGAAAAATGTTAATTAAAATGTGTAAAAAAAAGAATAAGAATATATTTTGTCCCTACTGAATATTGGCTTTGAGGAACACAAAGTGATACTAAGATACTTATTCAGATTCTTCTGTTCGTGATAGACAATGCTCAATGTTTTAGAGCCATTAATATAGTTACAATTAGTCAAAATAAGGATCATTTTCCTGATTTGACTCATATTTTTAAATTTCATTTTTATTCTCCATTTTCTCTTGAACTGTTCCTGTGCTCAATTTAGAAGTAACACCATGCCTAAAAACCACCATGACCTGGCCCGCGGGTATTAAGGCCTGTCCAGCCTGAGCCCGACAAATTAACCTTAATTTGAGGAACCAAAAACCCCCGAATTTGCATATCTTATTTGTAGGATGAGAGAGAGGATGAAGGAAGAAGAAAGTGTGACTTTGGCTGCCATGTGCACAGGCCTCGCAGACACATGCGTAAGTCATCTCATGCGTGTACTGATTGGCACACCGGCACTGTCAAAAAAAGAAAATAAACCATAGAACACATGACAAGTGTTTGGCATGTAAACACAAAGGCACAAGGTAATGTTATAACAATGTGACGTCATGGCCGTAAAGTGAGCATTTGCCGATAAGTATGGTGATTAGAACGCCTACTATAAAAAAAATGACAGTGAGCACATAACCGGTTTTCCAAGTGCCCTATTAAACATAACATTGGCGACAAGGATGGAGGATCCACTCTCGCCCCTTCTTCCGTTCCTCACCCTGCCTGGCAATCCGCCAGTCCCATGGCCTCAACCTTCAGTGTTAAAATTACCTAGACCTAGTGCGCTTTCTTGCTCTTTAATGCTCAAATAACACGTCAAATTATGTACAGTGGGACCTCGCTACTTCGCGGTTCCACGTTCGCAGGTTCAGAGCTTCGCTGGTCTAAAAAATAATAATAATAAAATAAAATGATTAAAAAAAAAAGTTTATTTATTTATTTTTATTATTATTTTCAAGCATTTTTGAAGGGGCATCGCTACTTCGTGGTTCCACGTTCGCGGGTTCAGAGCTTCGCAGGTCTAAAAAATAATAATAATTAAAAAAAAAATTATATATATATATATATATATATATATATATATATATATTATTTTTTTTTTCTTTTTTTTTTTTCTTTTTTTTTAAGCATTTTTGAAGGGGCGTCGCTACTTCGTGGTTCCACGTTTGCGGGTTCAGAGCTTGGCAGCTCTAAAAAAATAATAATAATAAAATAAAAAAATAAAAAATAAATATATATATATATATATATATATATATATATATATATATATATATATATATATACATTTTTTTTAGGGCATTTTTGAAGGGGCGTCGCTACTTCGCGGATTTTCACTTTTCGCGGGTGGTTTTGGTCCCCATTAACCGCGATAGCAGAGGGATTACTGTAATGTGATTTTTGGTGCTTAAATAACATGTGAAATGATATAATGATAAGGTTATAATTTCCAGATAAGTCGCGCCTAGGCCAAACTATGAAAAAAAAACTGACCTATAGTTTGGAAAATATTGTACTTAGCTTCCATAATAAAAATGTGAATTTGATTATTGTGACTCCTGATGCGCGAGGGTTCACTGTTTACTGTTTTTAATTATATTTTAATTCAAAGTGGCCTGATTTACCACATGTGTGTTTTTTAGCATGTTGTCTGGAGGGGCAGATGGAGTGATTGTCATCTATGACCTGGAGAACCTAAGTGGGAAACCCCAGTACACTTGCAAGGCTGTTGCCACCATTGGGAGGTGAGCCTTATTACTCAATTACCATACGTTGTCCACTAGAGAGCAGTATATGTTTATTAATTGTTAAAAAAATGTTTCTTTAAAAAACGTTCCAGGTCAAGCAAGTATGTCCATAAATTTAGTGTCGAGACAGTCCAATGGTATCCTTACGACACTGGCATGTTTGTATCCAGTTCTTTTGACAAGACAATGAAGGTGTGGGACACAGAGACGCTTAAGGTACAGTATATAACTTCCATCTATGCATTTTCAAAACGACATAAAATTTTATTCTCTGGTCTACCACACATCCATTTTTAAGAGCAATGTGGTCATTTGGGTTGCTAGTAATTAAAAAATAAGAAATTAAAATAAAATCCAGCACTTTGACGCAATGCGTTAAAAAGTAGTTTTCAAACAGCCACACTGCTATTTTGGCTGACTCATTTACAGATGATTGCAAAAAAGTAATTGAACTAATCTGGCATAAAAAAATTAAATTTGATAATGAAAACTGTGTCTTGTCATGTTCCTTTCTGAAATTAGCAGAGACAGCCTTTTCTTTTACAACAATGACAAATAAAAAATGTTGATGGTGAAACTACTCTCAACCAGTCTAGTAGAAAATGCTTAACTTTTTCTTTCCTGATGAGATGCTTTGTTAGCACTTGTGAACATGGGCACGCTGTCACATGGCCCTTTGATAGCGAGTGAGAAATAGTAGTGTGCTTTAGCTCTGGTTTGACAAGGCAATGGAAAATTTAAAAACTAAATGTTAACTCAGGGTGATTTAACAGTTTTGTAATGGAAAAACATTTATTTTGAAAATGTATTTGGTGTGTGAAGTATTTCTGGTTTGAATCTTCCTCTGGTGCCTTTCTTACTGTTTACTTCTCGCTTCCTGCCTTCCTGTGCCACCTCATAGCTGTTGGCTAATTCTGCACCAAACTGCAGTTTAATCGGCCTCACACTTACATCACAGGTTCATGCAGGGGGCATAAAATGAACCGACTGAACTTAAGTAGTGCTTTTCATTTTGTTTTGGTTTCTTCTGTCACTAAATCTATTCCAATATTGTTGAGCTTTATTTACATTTGTGGATGGGAAGTACTTTGTTTGTTTATGCAAAAACTGGCTCCTATGTGTGCCTAATTTATGGGCTGTCTGGAGAGATTGCACATGGTGACAGATGGTGCAGCAATAGAGGCTTTTTTTTATATTTGCTTGAGAATTTGCATCGTAGCTGCCACTACTGCACCACCGAGATAGTACTTTATAGTTGAGCTTGTCCTTATATCCACTTGCTCGCGCTTTTTTCATGTTAATAGTCCAGACCAGGGATTGCCAACCTTTTTGAACCTGAGAGCTACTTTTTGTCACGAATTAACGCAAATGGCTATCAGTTTGAAATGCATTTTAAAATAACAACTTATCCTGTGGGCAGCACGGCGGCGCAGTGGTTAGCGCGTGTGTGGAACTGTTCTGAGGTCATGATATCGAATCTCCTGTGTGGAGTTTTCATGCTCTCCCCGTGCTTGCGTGGGTTTCCTCCGGGCACTCCGGTTTCCTCCCACATCCTAAAAACATGCATGTCAGGTTAATCGGCCAGTCCAAATTGTCCCTACGTGTGAATGAGCAAGCAAATTGTCTGCCCCTGTGTGCCCTGCGACTCGCTTAATTAAAAAAAATATTGAGCAATTTGAAATCATGAAAATGGCATGCTGTCTTTGATAATAGAGTAGTTATGTTAGAACAAATTTGGCATTTGGAGTTTTCCTGGTTTTAATTCCCAATTATGTGACGTACCTCCACAATGGTTACTTTTCAGGAGACCGGAAATCAGCATGTTTGCTCAACCCATCAACGAGAGCAAAGCAATTTAAACACTTTAAAATTGTCACTAATTTGTAATAACTACACCTACATATTTAAATTAACATGAAAAAAAACATAAGAGATTGTAACTTTGAAAATGTAGTCCCAAGTACACCCATTTCCATGTAAATACAATATTTAAATATTTGTATTTTTTACATTCAAAAATCATTTTTTGGTCTCCCCTTAGCCTGCTGAAGTTTTTGAGTTTGACGGCACCGTCTACAGCCACCATCTGTCGCCCATCGCCAGGAAGCACTCTCTTATCGCAGGTATGCAATTGGGCACCATGCACCCATTGGTGAAAACCTAGTGAGCGGACGCTTGTCAGAAGGAAAAGTGTTTCTCTAAGCTTCAGCAAACGCTGAGCTTTTACTGCTCTAAGTTTTACGTATGCTCAAATGCAACTTAAAAAGCGATGACGGAACCTTTAGTACAGTGAGACATGTGCAGGGTATGTGTTGCACCATCACCAAGCAGGAACAACAGGTTACCCATTCCTGCTGCTGAAGTCATACAGGTACTTCTGGGAAAATAGAAAAAAGAAAATCAATCAGGCTCTTGCCCTCTTGGAAATTCCTTTTTGTAGGTCGAAAAAGATGTACTTTTTAAATGAATCTCCTTCATAAAACAGTGAAATAATAAATTTATATTTTTTGTGTTTTGGCGGATGTTCACACATTCTAATTGGCAGTGACTCATTTGTCGAGAGTACTGTTTTTGTTATCTGGTGTTATCTGTGTTAAGATTCACCACACCTTGTTTCAGGTAACCTGGAAGTCCAGTTTTGGAGCACGTTTTCGCCAACAACCCCTCCCTTATAGAATCCTGTCTTAACATATTTTTGTCTTGAAAGAAAGTGTGTCAAAGTGTTTTTATTGGGTGTTTGTGTCTGTCTCTCATTCTTGTTAGTGGGCACCAAGAATCCTAAAATACAGCTGTGTGACCTGAAGTCTGGCTCTAAGATCCACATCCTTCAGGGTTAGTGCTTTATACCACAAACACATGTGTAAATGTAAATCATTTGAAAAGTGTATATTCCCACTTCCTTTCGAATATTTGTACATATTCATTCTGGACTTTGGGTGTGGTGAAATTTCATAACACTTCTAAACCACAAAAATTACTTCTAAACTACAGAAAATGCAGTTCACAATTATTCCGCTTATTAGATTATTAATATGGTAAATGGTCTGCATTTATATAGCGCTTTTCAAGTCAATGAAGACCTTCCAAAGCGCTTAACAATTACCCATTCACCCACACACACGCACACACCAATAGCGGCCATGCAGCCATACTAGGCGCCGACCTGCTTATTGGGGGCTTTAGGGATTCAGTGTCTTGCCCAAGGACACTTCGACATATAACACGGAGGAGCCGAGAATTGAACCTGCGATTTCTTGATCCCAAGACGAGCGCTCTGCTTGTGTTTTCATTGCAGCTGCTGTAAAGCATGTTCATGATGCGCGTGCACAACTGGTCCCTAGCTTTATTTTTGGTGGGCTTGAAATGGTCTGCCTTTACCAAGGGCTGGTTTAGCAATGTCACGAAATAATCACGTATGAAAGTACATGTTGGAGTAAATATGCAACAACTGAACTGCAAAGTCGCTAAGGAACACAATACTCGTCAGATTTGGATTTCTACCTAAACACTTCTTCAAAACCTGTTTTCACTAATATTTTGTCCTTTTTTCATGTAACTTTCAATCAAGAAAATCAACTGCTTTTGTTGAATGTTTTGTTTTTGCAATAGTTAGAAACAAGACTAATTAACATTTCATTAAAAACAAAAACTTTTCCCCCACCTCAGGCCACAGAGCAGAAGTCTTATCAGTTCGATGGTCACCCAGATATGAACATATCCTAGCCACGGCCAGGTAGGCATAATTTTTAACCTACTTAAATTATCATGTCAGATTTTAGCTCAATGACAAGCTACGCATCGTTATGGAAACTCGGAGTTGAAGAAAATAAACAGTTCTTGACTTTGAAGATTTCCCACTATTGATTAAGAGAAACTCACATTGCTGAACAGCGATGTAGTACGGCTGATGTAGGTAGCGTCTGCTGCATAGATTATAGAACTCAGTTAAACCTTATGATGTTTAGATGTATTTGTTTTATATATATATATATATATATATATATATATATATATATACATTTAAATATTAGTTGTTGTACTCGTGGTCTCCATGCAAGTATTGAAAAGTCTGGAAATTAATTTGAACAATTTACAGTGTGAAAACTAAATTCTGAAAGGAAAAATAGTTGTTTGCATATAAAATGACTGTTTGAATACACTTTTTTTTTTTAATCGGGTCGTTTTTTTCCCCGAGCACAACTGAAAAAAAACTTTTAACCTGATCAAGTTTTGTGGCAATTTTATGCACATTTTGTATGGCTCACACAACATTTATTTCCTGATTGACATCTGGTCTGTCTAGTCCGGTGACCCATGACCCTTTCTCCAGCCCCCAAAGTAGTCTTATATGAAGTTTCACTACCCCCAGCATTTTTTTAACTAGCAAACAGGTTTCACAAAAATAGAACTGCGTTGAAAAAAACACAATGAGAACATTCTATTCTATTCATTTAGCATTATCTTAGGGGGAAGTAAAGGGGAGTGATTCAGGAATTTAGGTTGAAAAAGTATGTGATTTTGAAAACCCATTAAATTTAGCTGGGCATAATGATGAACCCTGGAAAGAAGTGTGAGTTTTTACAGGGGGTTTAAGTGGTTGGCGTGAATTTATGGTATTATTTTGCAGTATATGTCTCGGAATGTTCACAGTAGTTGTTGTTGTTTTTTTTTTTTAACTCTTTCAGATCATTTATAGAACTCTTATATACTTGTAACAGTCAACTAAATCAGAGGACTTACATTTGATTAAATTAGCATTTTCAATGTCAAATATGGTTTAGCTGGAATTTTTACCTATTAAATGCCTTTTAAGATTCCACTATCAAAAACAATTGATAATGAAAGTTAATTTCACACTGCTCTTGTACTTGGTCTTGTAATATGGTGATGGGTCTAGGAATGTCAAACTCAGTTTGGCTCTGGGGTCGTATCCAGACTTTCTCTTCTGAGGCAAGCCGGATCAGTAAAAGGATTTCAACTATAAATTTCTAATTTTGTTTTTTCAGTATTTTGCTTTATCATTCAGCTTACATTACTAACCTACGCTACATATTATAATCACGGATGACAAGGGATCTTTACTAAATAAAACACATTTATTCACAAACATTGAGGAAAAAGATTTTCATGTTTGCTATTGAATGTGTTTATATTAGCATTTGAATAATTTCAGTTTTACATCTGAACCAACTCAGCACACTATAAATTCAACACTGCCCTCTAACAGCCTTAGAGAGCATTTGGTTTGGAATAATAGCCTTTGATGGATATGACCGGGAGACTTGCTTCTTTTTTCGACACATACATTTATAGTGGGCCAGATTAAATCATCCAACGGACCAGATCCGGGCTGTATGTTTGACATGCCGGGTCCAAGAAGTCTCATGTGAGTCTACATTTGCCCTTAGAGACCCGTCCAAGAGAGAAATAACAGGCACGGGATCATTCCAGTGGCTCTTCTGTCATTCCCCTTCCCGACCATATGGCCGAAATAGCGGCCTCGAGGCAAAAATATTGGTGGCTCATCTCAAACACGGCAGAGGCCGTGTCACCGAAGCATATGGTAGATGCAGCACCCACCTGTTTTATGCTACATTAGACATGCTAATTAATCTAGTGGGACCTGTGTGCTGCTCTCCCTTTGGACTGTAAGTGATTTTGAAAACAACTGACTCAAAGGAGGCATGCGACGATGCCTTTGTGATATTCAAGTTGGCTGCATGTTAAAAAAATAGAAACAAATCACACAGACTCGCATGCAGAAGTGACAAAAGCTACAATAGGTACATCTGCCCAGTTTGTTTTATACAAACCTAGTTTTTTTCATTTTTTTTTGACACTTGAATATATTTGACAACATGTTCATCATTGTGTGTCATTTTACAATGGCGTGCACTTTCATTTGGCTGTACCTGTTTATGATAATAAACATTTTTGATTGTAAGATGTGTTCACACTTTGTTTTGGTGGGCAAGAGGAATTAAGAGTATTTGCATTTAATTTAATTTCTTTGGAGAGAACTTTTTTGTACATGTATATGATCATTTAAAGTTTAGTCGACACTCAAAATAAGGACCACATCTATGGATTTGAAACTTGCAAGAACAGGAGGGCCTTTAGATAAGAAATTCCAACCTGTTCTAAAGTCTCTACTTGTGTATTTCTCTTTTTAAAGGTTACATAAGCTGATCCAGCCTAAATGTGGGAATCAAAGAACAGAAACAAGCTTGGCCAATAGTAAAAATGCTATAAACAGTCTTTAATAGTCAAAACAACAGTGCACAATTGTAGTCAAAATAACAAACTGGCATCATATGCAATCACTTTTGCAGGTGTCCAATCTTAAAAGCAGTTAAAATCATCAGTATGTTTTAGCCCAAACATATTAAGGTACTTAAATGCACAGTTTTCAAACCCAATTAGAACTCCTTTTGCTAATATCAAATTGCTTAGGACATTTGTGGTGTGTGTCTAGTTTTAATTTTTATACCTTACAAATATGTATAAAGTGCCTTTTGCAGTTCCCAAAATGCTGTACTGTAATTTTCGAATGGTTTAACAAGTATGATGGTTTGCTTTCCAAGTGCTGATAGTAAAGTGAGAGTGTGGGACGTGCGCCGGGCCTCGGGTTGCCTTTTTACGCTGGACCAACACAACGGAGACAAGGCAAAAGGCGCTTCTGAGGCAGGTATGCTTTTCGTTAGTCTAAAGGTTATTTTTTTGTTATTTTTTTTAACCAATATTTGTCATGAACTAGAGCTTCAGCAATTGTGATTTAATCTTTACTCGACATCTCGTATCAAAATATCCGTCCCTAGATTTGCATAAAAACGTGTGTGTTTTGTATCTTAACTCATATCCTACACACCCAAAATGTCGTCTTTAGTAAAGTGGAGGTCAATAAAACATACTACTGTTAGAAACTCTATTTGGTTTAACTTCTTCGAAGATAAAATAAATGAAATAAGTACCATCATCTTTTTTCAAATACAAACTAAGTTACTAGTCTCATGACCAATTTAAAATCATTATTTGGGGCTTTTTATGAATTGGGTGACTGCTGTTTACAAATCTTACTAAGTACTGAAACTTTTTACGCCAAAATTAACTTACTTTTTATAGCAAGGGTCACCAACCTTTTTGAAGCAGAGAGCTCCTTTTTTGTCACAGATTAGCACAAAGGGCTACACGTTACTATGTTTTTACCAGGTTGTAATTATTAGAATTGGGGTTAAAATAGACTCAGTCACCCACTGAAACATTTGCCTTGGTACCAAGTGATTTACAGATATAAATTATAGGCTAATTTAAAAGAGAATTAAAAGTATGTATGTCTTTTAACACACGGGTCATTTCAATCATTTCTCATGCCAGTTAGAAATCAAATTTCCTAGAAAATCGCAATGAACCATCAGTGATGAGCTATTTTCACAACTCGTGGTTATAAAACCCATTACATTTTCACCTGCAGTACAGTAGAAGTGCCAAATGTAATCTAGGAATAATCTTCGCTAGCTGGCAGTCGAGAAAAAATCCCCACGGTATCATGGCTGCTGCTTTTATGCAAGCGACTTGGGGCTAAGTTGAGCCAAGTCAATGAACCTATCGATATTTGTTTGGTTGTAGTGTTCTGGAACATATCTCCTCCGCATCTTTCTCACCTTTTTTAATCACAGACTAATAGAAAACAAAACATCCTCTTTGATTCAAGATTGATTTTGGCAAATTTGCAAAAAGGTTACCATAATGTGTTTCCTGTCGCCACCCAGTCAACACAGCTCACAACGGCCTAGTGAATGGGCTTTGCTTCACAAGTGACGGCCTGTATCTCCTTACGTCTGGAACAGACGATCGCATGAGACTCTGGAACAGCGCCTCGGGGGAAAACACCCTGGTATGTCATTCGACGGTATTACGTGGCACGATGCTTCACCAATTGCTAACTTAAACCTTTAAACTCGTCAACATGACAAAACCTTCTAAACGACAGCGATGTTGCTCCCAGATCTTGAATGAATCCCCCAATTTAAATGTCCTGCTTGACTGGCTTTTGGAACATTTGCTCTGATGTTTTTCATTTTCTTTCTTTGGTTCCACCTCCAAGACACATACTCACCCAAGGGGTAGATCTGTTGGGAACACAGAAGTAACATACCTTAGTTTGCTCCACATATCAAATTAATTTCCCAGACACTGTCCTGTTGCAGCCGTGTCAAACATGTGGGACATGTTTAAACAAACGTAAATAAAAATGCTTCCAAGTGCTGATAGTTTTTTTTTTTATATTGATTAGTGTGTTGTTTATGTTTTTTGTATTCTAAATGGGGGTCACCTACTTTTTTGAAGCTGAGAGCTACTTTTTACTACCCATTTTATAATATGTTGTTACAATGTTATAATGTGATTTTTAGAAGTACAGTTAACACAGGCCTAGTCAACCACTGTAACTAAATTAGAAAGCAATTAAAATCAATCAACAAATCGAACTTCCTAGAAAATTACAATGACCGGTCACTGGTGAGCTACATTCCCGTGAAAAAGACTTCCTGATTCCTGTGTTTTTTTCCATATTGATCACTTACAGAGGTTTCAGATCCTCAAATCAATTTTAATATCACACAGAGACAAGCCAAGGAAATACAAAATGCAGTTTTATAATGTTTATTCCATTTGCCCCTCAGCCTAATTGCAAGTTGGGCCACCTTTGGCGGCGATAACAGAAATCGAACATTTACGATTATTGGTACTGAGTCTTTCACAATGCTGTGAAGGGATTTTGGCCCACTCTTCTTTGCAAACTTGTTACAAATCGGCAATATTGGAGGGTTTTCTAGCATTAACTGCCCAATTTAGGTCACACCAAAGCACATTATTGGCTTTAAAGCCGGACTTTGACTTGACTTTAACCTCTCCAGAACCTTCATTTTGTTTATGTTTTAGTCATTCAGAGGTGGACATGCTTGGGTGTTTTGGAACGTTGTCCTTCTGCATGATCCAAGAGCGCTTGAGTTTGAGGGCACTGAATGATAGACGGACTTTCTCGTGTCGGGCAAGATTTTTTTAGACTTGATCTTACATCTCCCAACTGATGTATGCCATGTTGACGCATCCCTTTCAGGTGAACTATGGAAAAGTAAGCAACAGCAGCCGCAAGCGGCGTCAGTTCACGGTGTCACAAGGCTGCAGTCCGGAGTTTGTGTTTGTGCCGTGCGGCAGCTCAGTGGCTGTTTACAGCCTCCATACGGGGGAGCAGGTCACAATGCTGCGGGGTCACTACAACCACGTGGACTGCTGCGAGTTCCACCCAGACCACCAGGTGAGACGTGTCTGGTTGGCTTTTATAAAAAATAACACAAGCATGTCTATCACACACTGCCTCCATGTAGCATATTTTGTCATGTTTTTTTAGTTACTTTTCAACTAGAATGCAGTAGAACTGCTTGTGACTCATTCTTCATGGTAAGGAGGCCATGGTATCCATGATTGATTTGCATGCTTCCTGTTTTCATGATCTTAAGTATGGTATTGTCTGCACTATGAGGCGCACCAGATTATAAGGCACACTCCCAAAATGTAGTCTTTTGTGATATTTTTTAATAATAAGAAGCACCGGACTGTGAGGCGCATGGACTAAAAACTACAGTAACGGCTAGGGTTGCACAAAAAATAAAGAACACCGTATTTTCCGCACTACACGGCGCACTGTGTTATAAGGCGCACCTTCAATGAATGATATATTTTAAAACTTTTTCCATACATAAGGCGCACCGCATTATAAGGCGCTAAAGTAGAGGCTGTAGTTACGTTATGCAACCGTTAGATGGTGCCGCGCTAAAGGGAATGTCAACAAAACAGTCAGATAGGTCAGTCAAACTTTATTAATAGATAACAAACAAACTTTCCACAACTCCATTCACTCCCAAAATGAATAAACAGCTGTTTTATTATTTTCTCTGAGGTAAAGCATTTTCGTCCATATTAATGATATGCTCTGGCCGGATCTCTTTTTCAGTAATCTTGTTTGTGCAGTATGTGCGGAAAGTGGCCAGCTTTTCCTGGAAGTCAGCTGGCAGTTGCTGTGAAACAGTAGTTCGTGTACGGATGGAGAGATTACATCTTTTCATAAACCGAAAGCACCAAGAAGGACCACCTCTGAATTCTTTAATGTTAAGTTCCCTTGCCAGCGCTGTTGCCTTCATTCGAATAGTGATTGTACTGACACTTCTACTTGCTGCTCTTTGTTCAACAACCCACTGTTCAAGTGTGTCCTCTAACTGTGGCCATCTCGCTTTATTGCCATGGAAACTTTGTTTAGTCTTCTTTTCTTGGCGCAGCTCATCCTCATGCTTCCTCCACTTCCGCACCATCGATTCATTAATGTTAAACTCTCTTGCTGCTGCTCTATTTCCGTGTTCTACTGCGTGGCTGATCGCCTTGAGTTTAAACGCTGCGTTGTAAGCGTGTCTCTTAATAGGAGACATTTCAGGGTCTATACAAACGCACAAATAAAAGAGAATCGTTGTTTGATATTTCCCAGTATGCACAGCGCACTTCTTCTACACGAAAAATGGAGTCGGTGGCTGCTTACCGTAAGTTGCGAGACCTGTCGCGGCTCAATATTGATCCATATATAAGGCGCACCGGATTATAAGACGCATAGTCAGCTTTTAAAAAAAAAAAGTGCGGAAAATACGGTACTGTATTTTTGCATTGCTTGTTCAGTCGGAATATATCACTGATCACAATTACATAACATTGGATGCAACAGGAATTGAACCTGGATCGCAACGAGGAGCGCCGGATCCTATCCTCTAGGCCATCAGAGTAACAGACGACATATACCAGCTCAGTAGCCTAGATGGTAGTGTGCCCGCTTTGAGACTGGGAGGTCGCTGGTTCGCGCCTCGACCGAGACATACCTAATTGGTATAATGGCGGCGCCCTCTGGCTGCGGCTGCATCGACTCGCTACAACGGGTCAGGTGTATCGACATTTCGTTCTGTGTACATTGTTACAAAGAATGACAATACAAAGGAAATTATTATTATTATTATTATTATATGAAAAGGCTTTAGTGGTCAACTGGAAAGGATCTGGCGCTATCCCTGCCGCGATCCAGGTTTCATCACCTTTGCATTTGATAAGAAATTGTGAACAACCATCCATGTCCTTGCAGGCTTTTGCTTAGGACGTCTTACCATCGCTATCCTGTTTGATCCCTGTTGCCACCATTGACATGCAACGGTCAGCAATAATATTTATCAACTGATCAATAATTTCACAAATATGATAACGTATTTCCAAATTTGTCCGCACATAAAGCGCTCCAGAGTATGCAAATTTCTGGCCAATTTGAGGGTTTTGGGCGCACATTATTGTCCGGAAGATTCTGCATTTAAAATCTGATTTCCCGCTAGGTGCTTATTTACTTACAAGTAATCAAACATTAAACCTTACAATACACATATATATATATATATATATATATATATATATATATATATATATATATCTTGTTGCATTGAACAAGGTGTTCTCATATCCTATCAACTTATTTTGTAATTTTTGTTGTTGCTAAATCTCATTACACTATTATTAATTTCAGTATTGTTATGATGCTCTATTTTGCATCACACTATTACAACTTGGGCCAGAGTCTGAGCACTCCCTTAAAAATATAGCCTATTTTACCTGACATTCTTTTCCTATCTTGTCTTTTTAGTTTTATTACAATTTTAATCTTGGAGTGCCATGTCTAATCCTGTAGCAAACAACGTTCACTACATTGTTATCCATGACATTAAAGACAATTCAATTAATTCGAGGGAATCTTTTTTTGTACATAATACAATACACAATCCGTTATTTGTGTGGTTTTCTGTCAAACAGGAGTTGTACAGTGCAGGCAAAGACGGTAACATACTGGCGTGGGTTCCAGTCCTGCGTGGCCCAGACGAAGAGACCGACTTAGATCAGGTAATGCACCTAACTTCTTATCAAAATGCAAAAATGGAATTCTGTCCAACACAATGAGTCCTCTTTTCTTACATGCAATGGACATGATCGAGGGTTCCCGCAGATCCTTGAGAAGTCTTAAAAGGCAGTGAATTTATTATTCTAAAAATAAGGCCTTGATTGGCATTAAAATGTCTTAAATTCCACTTTTCAAAGTCTCAAAACCGTGAACACAAATAGAATTTGGAATTGATTGAACTTAAAAGATCAATTACGGATTTACTGTGGCAATATGGCGTGTCCATATCTATCGAAACGATGATTTGGTTTCAGTCGGGCTTTTTATAGCAGACGCATTTATCAGGTTGGATCAGGACCAAGTATCGGACAGGGAGGTTTTCTTTGGATCATGGGGAAGTGTACATTTCATGTCTTTCGCCATGGCTAAAAGCTGTGCCAAGTAATGTGTACAGTATTTGTTTTTTTGTTCTGTTTTTTCATTTTTCTTGGTCAACTTTGTCTTAATTTTGATTTCAAAGGCATTTAAAAAGTCTTGAATTTGACTTGCCTTGAGCTGTAGGAAGCCTGCTTTGAAGTTGATAATTTCAGTGATTTGTGTGTGTGGGTTTTTTTGCTCACACAATGACAATATTGGATCATCATGGCAAGAATTACTCCATTCGGTTCTTATACCAGGCGCACTTGCATCATGACAACCATATTCCTTAATAGTGTAGGGAAGTCAAAATATATAGTTACCCTGTAACCGTTTTTTTTTTGCCCTTAAATAATATTGCATGAATTTTTGGAGTCTTAAGCCCTCCCGAAGCCTGCCCTTCCCCGAACATCAAGCTTACCAAGTTTTCTTAAAGGAACCCCTTTTCCTAATTCCCTTAACTCGGCCGCTCTCCATTACCCAAGCTAGTTCATTTTTTGTGTAATTGTATGACCATATTATGGGATTGTTTATGCTTGTGCTACTGATGAGTGTGACATGGTACAGAAATTACATTGTCAACAACGATTAGCTGTCGTGAAGGGCAATGTCATGAAGCAAATGTTTCACTTCAAAGTTCACCTGTCTCTCTTTTGCAGCTTTCCACAAAACTTGAGTATATACGAAAAAGTTCTACCTTTAAATGTTTAACTTGCATACATTCTGACAAAAATGAGTACTGCTACTCTACTGTAAAACACTGTTGATATTGAGCTTTGTGTCATTTTTTTAGCATCCTGAAAAGTCGTCTGTCAACCTCGCCCTCCAGGACACATGGAGCAGCGATGAAGACTAATGTTTCCAAGTGTCACTAAAAGTTTATACTTTTATTTTTACATCTGTTGCTTTAGACAACTGTTTGATAGAATACTGAAACAATAATCTCAATATCATGTTATATTTCGGAATTGTGTTTCAATTACTTAACATTTCATTTGCTGGAACAGAGAGATGACTGCTAAGCATATGGATGTGTAGTGTTTTGTCATTTTTGTATTCTATATTTTGTGCCAGGACCATGGAGTGACCTTTTGTTGAAAGCACATATAATGCATATCATGTATTTTAAGTCTTTCTTAGTAAAAATGTGCTCTTCATTTGTATTTGTTGAGCATTGGGATGTTATAATCCATCAGTGCCAAGCCAAGTGTCCCTTTGCTGTCATTTAAACACAGTATGAGTTGTAAAAAGCTTGATTGTGTTTTATTAAACTTCTTTTCTATGTAAATAAGTATGTCAAGTTTTTAAAAAGAAAAAAAAAACATTTGGTAAAGGGGAAATCATTTTATTTTTAACCTGTATTTTTTTTAATTGAATGTTTTGACGGATAGAAATGTTGCCAAACATGTAATACATAATAAGTTTATTCTGTATTTAATATTGAACTAATGTAAAAGAGAGTTCATAGGATTCTAGATTGTTAATTTGATGAATATGTTTTGACTATTACATCATTGAAGCTGTTTTCGATCATTTTGCTCTTTTTTGATTTCCACACCCTTTAAAGCAGATTTGCTTTTGTAACCTAGGAAATTTAATAGAAATAAAGGGCTCAGGGGGAGGGCCTATAGAACAGGTTGGAATCTCTTATCTGAGGTTTGGCTTCTCTTGTCCTCCTTGCAAGTTGAAAATCCATGATGTCTTCTATCTTTATATTTCAATGTCTATTAAAAATCCAACTTGTCAACATTTTAAATACATTTTTTATTTTGGGGGATTAGCAAAACTCTTTGTTTTAAACTTTTTTTTTAATGAAACGTTTTGATTGAAATAAATGCTGCCAAACCTGTCAAACGTTTTCCTCCTTAAAGTATATTAATTTGTTAGAACAAAGACTATGTTCACATAACATCTTAAATAAGGTTAAGGTGAGTGAAAAAACATATATATATATATATATATATATATATATATATATATATATATACACGCCTGGTGTGGTGGCGTATGTATCATCCTCAGACTAGGGTACTCTACCGGAGGCCTGGGAGTTTGAGAGTTCTGTGCAGTACCTAAGCTGTTTTTAAAACTGCACTCTTCTGGACTGAGGTTTCGGATGTTGTTCCTGGGATCTGGGGGTTAATCCTCCCACTACTACGGGGACCACGCTGGTCTTCACCTTCCACATCTGTTCCAGTTTCTCTTTTAACACCTGATTATTCTCCAGTTTCTCATGTTCCTTCCTCCTAATGTTGGCGTCAGCTGGAATTGCCACATCTATTATCTAACCCTCTTCCCTTTGTCTACCATCAAAAGTCATGGTTGGTTAGCCAGGAGCTACTTGTCTTGAAGGTAAAGTCCCACAGGATCCTGGCTCTGTTGTTCTCAGCGACCTTATGTATCATGGCCTACTGGGATCTAGATACTTCTATGCCATACTGGATGCATATGTTCCTGTACACCTTCCCTACTAGTTACTGCTACTTGAGTGTGCCTATATACACTGATTCAGATAGCATCTTACATCTTTCTACGTTGGGCTTGACTGTTTCAGGGGCTTCTTTGCACAGTCTGCATCTTAGGTGTGATCTATTCTGGTACACCCTGCCTCTAATGGCTCTTGTGCTTATGGCCTGTTCTTGTGGTGCCATGATGAGAGCTTCTGTGCTGTTTGTCAGTCTTGCATTTTCCAGCAAATGGTAGGATGTATTTAATTTTTATAAATTAATGTATGTATATATATATATATATATATATATATATATAATCTCATCTCATCAGCTGCACCGTTTATCCTCAGTAAGGTCGCGGGGGTGCTGGAGCCCATCCCAGCAATCATCGGGCAGTGGGCAGGGGACACCCTGAACTGGTTGCCAGCCAATCGCAGGGCACACGGGGACAGACAACTCACTCGCTCATTCACACCTAGGGACAATTTTGACCGGCCAATTCACCTGAAATGCATGTTTTTGGAATGTGGGAGGAAACCGGAGTGCCCGGAGGAATATATATAAATTGTGTGCGTGCGTGAGCAGGACTGGAGTGGGCCCCTTTTGCAGCCTGGGACTTTTATACCCAAGAATGAATGAATGGAACAGCAGCAAGCTCTTATAATGCATTTTTTTTTTAAAAGAAATTCTGGTGGGCAGCACGGCAGCGCAGTGGTTAGCGCTTGTGCGGCAAAGTTCACGTCATGGGAACCTCCTGCGTGGGTTCAGATCCAGCTCAAGACTTCCTGTGCGGAGTTTGTATGTTCTCCCCGTGCTTACGTGGGTTTCCTCCAGGCACTCCGGTTTCCTCCCGCATTCCAAAAACATGCATTTCCAAATTGTCCCTAGATGTGAATGAGCGAATGAGTTGTCCGTCCCTGTGTGCCCGGCGATTGGCTGTCAACCAGTTGAGGGTGTCCCCTGCCCACTGCCCGGAGATAGCTGGGATGGGCTCCTAATTATGCCTCCGAAGAAGGTCGGTGCAAACAGGACAGGTGAAAAAAGACAAGTTGTTCGTAAAACTATTGCCTTTGAGAAAGACATAATAGCTAAATATGAAAGAGGTGTGCGAATTTCCGATCTTGCTAGTGAATACAGCATGGCTAAATCTACTATCAGTACGGAAGTAAAGAGTTAGGAGGCTGTGAAATCGAGTGATGCGGCTAAGGAAGTTAGCGCTATAAGCAAGCAACTGCCGCAAGTTTTGGAAGAGGTTGAAAAACTTTTGATGATTTTTCTCTCCCCACCGTCCACCACAAAGGTAAGAAATCCTATTCATAATCCTTTTTTTTATTTTTACACGTTCATGTTAGCGTAATCTTTCGTACGGAAGTTTACGCTAACGCGAACGTACGATTAGCCTGGGTTAGCTTCATGTTTACGTTCATGGTAAACATTCAGGGTGTTGGAACGGATTAAAATGATTTTACATTACTTTTAATGGGAAAAACGATTTCGGTGATTGAAAAAAATCGGCTTTTGAACAGGGTTCTGGAACAGATTATGGTCCAGAACCGAGGTTCCACTGTGTGTATATATATATATATATATATATATATATATATATATATATATATATATATATATAATTTATATAATTTATATGTAGGTGTGCTCGGATGGGCTCCGGGACCACTGCGACCCTACTGAAGATAAGCGTTGCAGATAGATAGATAGATAGATAGATAGATAGATAGATAGATAGATGGATACAACGTGTACAGTTTCTGTTATATTTCAACGATCATTTCTGATGACAGAATGCATTGGGACATCATGATGAAGCATTGCCAAGGAATGAATACAGATGCTCCCAATCAGCAACAGGAAGACATCCTGACCCCGCCCATTAAACCAACTATAAAACCCAAAACCCTTGTTCTCACCTTATTAGCACGTGAACTGAAATTGCGTCACACCTGTGAGTGGTGGGGGTCATTTTATTTAACCCACCATTCTACGGTCAAATATACCATATCTTAAGTCGGCGTACGACGAATTCCAGGTAGGAGCATAAACTTTCAAGCATTGCATGTTTGGTGGTTATTGAAATTCATTTTGAGTGTAGCTGTTGGACTTGTTTTGCATGCTTGCCGCAGCCTCAAACGTTTTAGTCTCGCTATTGTCAAAATGGACCTTGTTAGTGGTGCCTGATTTGAGTTTTTATTTTTTTAACTTTCTTAAGGCCCCTTTTGTATTTAGTTAATTGCCTTTTTACAGAATCACTAGTGATCGTTGGTAAGTTTGAAATAAGTAACGTGTTTTTCGAAATGTAATGTAGACTCAAGCGAGTATGTTTTATCACAAGTATTCTCATGCACCTGTTGATCTGTCCAATTTTGTGAATCCGTTACCATAACCGGTATTTTCCTGCTTCCGCCATTGTTTAGTAATCAGGAACTTATTGATTTGTTAAAGACTTCTGTTTTGCAATCATGGTTCCACCGGTTCCAAAAACTATGCATTGTTTCTTTTCAAGTCACCGCTCTTGTTGTATGGAACCAGTCCGGCTCGTTTGTTTTCCTGGTTAAGACCTAGTTCACTCTCGGCCGAAATGTTTTCTATTTTAATCTCCTCAAACATGTAAAATCACTGGATTGAAACTGAGACTATGCGATGCTGCAGTTCATGCACAATACAGTCATTAATTTCTCTACAATTATCTAATGAAACCCCCCCCCCCCCACTCATTACCCAAAGTCTGCTGGTTCGGGAAGAAAAGTTTACAAACCTGTTTATCAATTTGGTCCACATATGCTGATTAAACGCAATCGTTTGGCATAGAAAAGCACATGTATCTCGTCGTGTGTAATTAAAGTGATGCCAACATGCAAAGGAAAACTATTAAGCTACCTGGTGGACGGCTGGTCGAACTAGGAATTCCACTAAACTAAATTGTGTTCGTGCATCTTGGGCCTAATTAATGGGATGAGTTTATTTTTTTAAACATCTTTTGATTTTCTTGATTTTCTCCAATACTGTTTGTAGATTGCATATCTAGGATTTGTTAACTATCCTTAACTGAACTTCTGGTGTACCCATTTATGTGGCTTTCCTGTTCTATTAAACTGTTGTACACAACTAGAATTAAAATGAGAAACACTACAGTATTCCCTTGTTCTTTGCAGTGGTTGCGTTCCAAAAAGGATCCATCAAAATCCACAAAGTAATCTTTATTTATGAAATACGTTTTTACATTTAACCCAAAGAACAAACCCTGTTTTGAGGCTTGCTCATTTAACCAAACTCTTAACAGACTAACTGGATAGTAAAAATAATCGTGCTGCTATCTGCATTATTTAGGACAATCACTTTTTTTCTTGGTGGTAATTTGTTGCCATCATGTGGAGGTTTTGTAAAACAAAATGTGTAAAAGTGTTTACCTTCCTTGAGCATGTTGATAAGTTTAAGTTGGTTGGCGATGGAACGCATCTTCCGCTGCTTCGTGGAGCTTTCGTCGGTCCAGAGACTTTTGTTGACATGATGGCTTATAAAGAAATTCGAATATTTTGTGTGTAATGAATGTTCGGCACATGCGCGTACATTTTTAAGTGGCAACATTTACTCACAGGTAGTAAGGTGGCAGATTGTTTGTGCAACAAAAATCCTGGACGCAAACACAGTGAAAATTTGTAAAGAAGAGAGATGGCGAAGGCTTACTGAACATAAAATTTGGCATTGGGTTGAAAAATATCCTGAGTGCCATCTATTTTGTATGGGGAGGCCTTTAGAAATACCCTACATTTTTTTAATCAACATCTTGCATTCATAAAGAAATAAATACTCATTTTTTGTCCTGAATTGTCCAAAACACAACATCCTGACCTCCAGGCTTCCCCCCCTAGGCAGAACTTGTATTCCACAATGGAACTGTATGATATACAGTCTTCTGCGTCACAGATGTACGATGGCTTCATCCAGAACGCAGGTCTGTTCCTTCCCCACATTATCTGTTGGTCTTCAGAACATGGCCGACTTATCATTCCTCATGTTGCAGACTCTCGTACGGAGGATTGGTTGCTAATGGCGTCGCCAGTCACGCAGAGCGTCATCATCATGTTGTACATATACTTCGTCATGTCCCTGGGTCCCCGCATTATGGAAAACAGAAAACCCCTTGACCTCAAAGGGGTTCTGGTGGTGTACAACTTCTGTGTGGTGGTGCTGTCACTTTACATGTGTTATGAGGTGTGTCTTGTTAACTGTCAATGTTCAGGATTTTGAGTGAGACGTGTTATGGTATAACAGATGTGTTTTTGAGAGTACACTCTTAATGAACATCATTTAAACTGTTTCTAGTTCATTATGTCTGGATGGGGAACTGGATATTCCTTTCACTGTGACCTTGTCGACTACTCGGACTCTCCTCAAGCTATGAGGGTAAATATTTGACGTATGAATGCACTGTTTTGTAAATGCAAACGGCATCAAATGAAGTGGCTCACTAGTTTAATTTTTTATAATTTTCAAAGTGTGAATGTGTGTCTACATGTATACACAACCTATTGGCGTAGGTTAGTGTTAAATGCTATGACATTAGGCTTTGTAGTAATTGAAAATATAAACTTGCTTCTCAAACTGAGCCCCATTGTAGCTGGAATTCCCTTCAATGGAAGAAGGAAATTCTTTTGAAATACCTGCATGCCCCGTGGGAAAATGTCAAGCATGTTGAAACTTTTCAAAAATTCCTTGAACCACAAAACGTATATTAGTTGTGTAGCTGCCCTTTTAAAACGCGATGGACTAGGTGTCAAAACCCACCTTATGTTTAAAAAAAATTTTCTGACTCAAGCGAATGGAAACGCTGTCCCCTAGTGGTGACCATTTCCGTGTGTGGTATTGGGAGAACCAACTATTTGAGGAAACGATAATGATTTAGGAAGTGTCAGAATGTAACAACGTAAATGCTTAATCTGTGATGTAATTTGTTGTTCACCTGACTGCAGTTCATTTGATAACACAAACATGATGCATGATTTTTGTTAATGTTTGGCAGCTTGGAACTGCTTTGCTAGTAGCAGCCAATTGAAATTTTGGTCAGAAGTTCTTGCCTTTAGCTTTTTGGATTTGAGTATGTGCCAGTACTCTGGAGCAATTAACCTGTGTGATCAATTACTTATGTACCTTTCAAAGTATTTTCCTCATTAAATCTAGACGTTGGTAAAA
Source organism: Urocampus carinirostris (assembly GCF_059441175.1). Lineage (NCBI taxonomy): Eukaryota > Metazoa > Chordata > Actinopteri > Syngnathiformes > Syngnathidae > Urocampus > Urocampus carinirostris. Next base: position 20,556,321 of record NC_142353.1, on the reverse strand, counting down.
ACATATTTAATTCACTACTATCTTTGAATCCTTTGCTGTAATAGAAAAGTAAAGTTAGCATGTCAATTGTACTTGAGTTTTGTCCCTTTACAAAAGGTGATATGTATGTGTGGTCTGGTAACGTCACTGTAGCATGTTAATATTTTTGTCCAATAGATGGCGGCAACGTGCTGGCTCTACTACTTCTCAAAATTCATTGAGATGTTGGACACAGTAAGTACTAGAAGCTATGCAATCATTGGTTTAACTGCGCTCAGGGCAATTTTGATTTCTGGAAAGCATTTCAAATTGGTCTTTCCCCAATGTTTTACTTCATAGATTTTCTTTGTGCTGAGGAAAAAGAACAACCAGGTGACCTTTCTTCATGTGTACCATCATTCAATCATGCCGTTCACCTGGTGGTTTGGCGTTCGCTTTGCTGCAGGTACCACAAGCTTCCTCATAAGATTTAGGTTTTTAGGATGTTCTTAACGATGTAATGCTATAAATTGTTCAAGGTGGCATGGGGACTTTTCACGCCCTGCTCAACTGTGTTGTTCATGTCATCATGTACACATACTATGGCCTGACTGCCTTGGGTCCCAAATACCAGAAGTACCTTTGGTGGAAGAAATATCTGACCACAATTCAGCTGGTAAGTCAGTTTCAGTCTTAAAGGATACCCAAATTCTAAAACGTACAAAATGTGAGAAATAGTACTTTAAAAAAAATAAAAAATTTTTTTACATGATATTGTAAATGTCACCGGAATATACTAATTTTCTGAGAATGCATTTTGAAGACTCATCTTTGACACTAGCACCCTGGCAACCCAGTCGTTATGTTTAAGTGTTTAAAGCGAAGTTTTGGTAGTGTTGTGGCAAATGCCTAGGTGATGTGTTGCAGCAATGGTACAACTAATGTCAAGCGGCCAAAATGAAACTAAATGGCAAAAATAACAGCTTACGGGCTAAGCCAACCAGGACACGGCAGGCTTGTCGGCGGGAAAAATACGAGGCTGGTAAACAAAAACATTCAGTAAGCAGCAAAGATAACTGAGCCAACAAAAAACATTCATGGGAACAAACACTAACCCTGGCATAAATGTACCAAATTAGCATGGCAGGCTAGCCGACTGATAACAGAGCTAACCTGGAAGCCTTCGGGAGCCCACACACTAGCAGTGAAGCTACAAAAGTAGCTCTTAGGTTTGGAAAAAAAACAGGCATTAAATTGGCTCACCTTGTTGCAGTTTTGAAATCTGAAGTGCACTCATGTTTTTTTTTTTTTTTCTTGCGTAGATCCAGTTTGTGATGGTGACCACACACATCTCTCAGTACTTCTTCATGCGAGACTGCCCTTACCAGTTCCCCATCTTCATCTACATCATTGGTCTGTACGGCCTCATATTCCTTTTCCTCTTCCTCAACTTCTGGTACCACGCATACACCAAAGGCAAGCGGCTCCCCAAAGTGCTGCAGGCTCAAACTTGGGCCCACCACACAAACGGTGTCATGAATGGCAATGCCAACCACTACAAAGATGACTAATTCCTCAGTGACGTTGATTTTTCTACTCAGCCAAAAGTTATTATCTTTAAGTTATGAACAACATTGCATAATTTATATACAACCCCAAATTGATTTTTTTTTTAATTGATTGTAAAGTTATGCCACTGGAAAATCCTAGAATACCAGTAGGGGCTTTGTATAGGACCGAGACTCTAAAACTGGTGTAATGGCCAAGAATGCAATAACTCCTAACTTTATGCCAAAGGTGACTTTCACATTCATCAGCTGCGCTAATGCTCACCTGCATAAAAGACACAGAACTGGGTGATTTTTGTTTTTTATTTTGTAAATCGTTCTCTCATTTCACACACACGTGCACCTGGAGTCACAGATTAGTTGGTGCCGGTATCCGTGAAATGTTCTCAATTGTGATGGGAAAAGGTGCTCTTCTGGTGCACCAGAATTGTTTTAAGAAAATATATATTTTAAACCGTGTCTTTTGATAGCTAACGGGAGTGTCTGTATTATGATCTTAAGCATCAAAGTGAATGGAATAGCGCTCTTGTGGTTGATGGATACTAGTGCTGTTGTGAATTACAGGAGTTTACGGTTCGAATGATGCAGTTCCTGTTCACGTCCGATATTCTGTTATGTTTGTTGAATGTTTAGGACCAATGTTCCTTAAAAAGCTGTTTATATTGTATTTTATGTATTTATGTATAATAAATGTTGATGTCAATAAGCGGTGTTTGTTTTTCCTTTTGAATGGTGTTTAAATAGTAACAGGTGCTTTCAATTTTCTCACTATAATGCACAGTTTAACTCTTAAAAACTGCTTTGGGAGACTTATGTGATTAATTGTTGACTGGCTAGATAACTGAACACCAATTGTGTTGGTGCATTGACATTGCAAGAAAGTGATCCATTTTTGGAAACTTGTAACTGACTGGATTTTACAATTTCTTATTGTGGTAGAAAAAAAATTGTTTGTTTATTTGGAGCTAATTGAAAGTACTGATGCAGCTACAAACCCAGCAATTGGTGTTGACGTTCTAGTGGGTAAATTAAAATTATTACATGTCATTTCATCAGAAATTATAACTGGAGAGATTCTATTCCTTCAAACTCGTATGCGTGTACATCTTCAATGACTTGCTGGTCTGCCATCACCAGGACTGTGGTGAAGGCCTAGCACAGATGCCACTTCTAAAGCGTTTTCAGAAGAAACGGCCTGGAACAGAAGTTGCTGGTGTCCTACAAAGCCACAGTGGAAGGCATTATGGCATACCGCATCACTGGTATGTTGGGAGCACAGCAGTGTTCAACGCATCCCAAAAGATTGACTGCTTTTTACCCAGCCTAGAAAACATTGTTTGCTTTTAATACCATGGAAGAGCCATTGCAATAAAAGACAATTCCCACCTCTTTGACCTGTTGCCCTTCAGTAGCCACTATAGGCCCTTCGAAACCAGGACTGGGTCAGATGCTTCTTCCTCACCACCCTATATTAATTCTCAGCTTATATTTTTGTTTTTATCTTTGTTTCTAAATGAAACTGAAAATATTAAGTGTGCGTAATTGCCTAAAACTGTAGAGATGCATATTCATTGTGCATTATTTGATTTTATGTATTCTAAATTGCTGCTAAATGTTAATGCACTTCCAATGCACCATTGTTACATAGCATTTATATTATAATTTAGACATGTTTTTCTACCTACTACTTTAAAATTTTATGTGTGCAGTTTATTCCAATAGTCTTATCAATGTCTCACATGTTTTACCCTGGAGTGCCATGTATTGTCAAAGACAATTCTATTCAACAGCTATTTGGAGCTCCATTTTTTTTTTTTTTTTTTTTTTTTTTTTTTTTTTTTTTCTTCAGGTCAACAGCGATGCTTTTGTAGTCACTAATACAATACCAGTATATACAGTTTGCTCTCAAAACTTTACAAAATGCAGTCTAATTTCCATTTCCTAATTGTTTAATGAAAACTGGAGAGGCACTCTATCATTTATTGGCCACTGCCATTTTTACCTTGCTAAAAAAGCCAATAATGACCCATCATAACGGTACTTGTCCATTCAAGGCATTTTGAATTTTTTTTTTATGAATTGTGTAATTTTAGAACTGTTTGAAGCCTCTTAGTTTCAGCGCAACTATCTCAGTTTTTTGAGATGTGCAAGCAACTATATAAAGTTTCCCCCCCAAAAAAGGGCAAGAAATTAAGTTATTTTGCCCCAAAATGCTGCAAAAACGACTCACGTGGCCTAATTCACTCCATCTATTTTGTCTTTGTGTATTCCAGGTTTACCGTTTACAAATACATTCATTTCAAATTGCTGAAAAGAGTAGTCTACGGTTAGAATGGTTTTAACATTTTACAAATACGTGAAATGATCATACTCTCCTGTCTTCTTTTAGATTAAACCTTATAATCAAATGACAAGTGAATAGTTGTCTTTCTCTGTGTGCCCTGCAACTGTCAGGCAACCAGTTCAGGGTGTTCCCTGCCCACTGCGCGAAGATAGCCGGGATGGTCTCTAAAATATAAATACCAAATACTCTCATGTAAAAACTTGTAGAGAAATATTACTACAAAAATAATACTACAAATTACACCTATAACGATACTGCCCAAATTCTCTTATGGAAATATCACAATAATACAATGATAAAACTATACAACAAACATTCTTATATGGAAATACTAAAAAATACAACAGATATAGTAAAAAAAATACTAAAATCATATAATGACTAATAATATGAAAATACGACAGACAAAATCTATTTTCGAAATACAACAAAAGTACTACAGAAATATTAAAAAAAGTACTACATGAAAATTACTCCAGAAATGTCACAAAAATAGTACAAAAATAAAATAAAAGTAACACTACAAAAAAAACTACAGAACTTCAATAAAAACTCATCTTCAGAAATACTAAATATAATTATATATATATATATATATATATATATATATATAAACAGTAATACGTGAAACTAAATAACAAATGAAGTGCTTAAAACAGGGACCTAATATACGTATTATTTTGTTCTCATAGTGGTCGTTTCAAAACTAATTTGACGAAACTAATCTACTTTCAAAAGAAGTATAACGTCACATTCGGCCCCCTACTAAAAATAGTTGCCCACCCCTGGAGTAGACCATCGAATAAGTTCTTGTAGGTATGCAAATTATCAAGTAATAGGGGGCCCCAAATCTAATTTTGCTTAGGGCCCCATGAATGGTTTTACAAATCCGAAACCTTAATTTAAATGGCATCACGGGCAGACCTGGACAAAAAAAGTGAAAGTGCACTTACTAGTGGAGCTTTCACAAACTGCTACATTAACATGGATGAAAGATGGACTTTACTTAAAGGGACAGTGTGTATTATTTGACCCCTAGATGTTGCTGTATAGTGCAGTGCATGCAAAAAACAAGTGGTAATAAGCCCAAGGAAGGTTAAAAACTACAGAGACTCAAAGTGACCGAAAGACGCTATTTTAAAGTGTTTGGGTTACCCGTAGCAGCAAGAGGGTGGACAACTATGTCAGCTCCCCTCAGGTGAGACTTTGACTTAGATCAAATATATGGATAAGCGTAAGGTGTCAGGACCATAAAATCCATGCTAATTTCTAGAACCTAAGTACCCGCAAGGCCGTTGGAACTTTAAGGGGTTAAAAATGGCATGTTTACATGATATTTCTTGTATTTTTGCTTATTTAAACAGTTTTTTTTACCACTTTGAGGTGCTGAATAATACACAGTGTACCTGTAATGTGATCTTCCGCCCTGGCATTCTTGCACTAATGACATCTCATTAGCTAAAATTGATATTTCCTTTCTCTTTGTGTATTCCATAGTGAAGTAAAATGATAGATTGACCTAACATTGGTGCTCAAGGCCACTTCTGGCTACAAAATACAACGCAAGTGAAGTTACATTAGTAGGACTAAATAAAGGAAGTTATACATGGAGAAATGATACAACCATGATAAATGGTCTGCATTTATATAGTGCTATTTAAGTCAATGAAGACCTCCCAAAGCGCTGTACCATGTGCTTCACACTTACCCATTCACACACACACTCACACACCAATGTCAGTCAGTCATGCAAAGCACCTACCTGCTTATTGGGGGCATTAAGGACTCAGTGTCTTGCCCAAGGACACTTCAACACGGAGGAGCCGGGAATGGAACCTGCGAGCTCTTGATCCCAAGACGAGCGCTCTACCTCCTAGCTAATGCCGCCCTCTCATGACTAAAATCGGCAGTGAAAAACTTTATTTTAGCAACACCCCCAAACATTACCTAATATAAAGCAAAAAAAAACAAGACTTTGCATTTAAAACAACTGGTTATTTTTCCCTCAAGTGGAGTTAATCTCTAAGTGTGCTCTTGTCTATGTGCATGTGTTTTACAATCATACAAATCCGCCATGATGCATGATTTGGACCAGCAGGCTTGTTTTTGTTGCTTCAGTCTTGCAGGGCATCAAGTGTTAGCACCTCTTTTGATTAAGGGCATGGCACTTGCCAAAAGCTCCGGCATTATCCCACCGTGCACAACGCCGGAACAAATCTGATTTTCACAGTTTCTTTTGTACCCTAGAGCAGTGTATCACGTCGCCCCCAAAGTCACCTAATTTGCGACACTTTTGTCGGCGCTTTTTTTGTTGCTGTGATTGAGTTCACCTGCATTTTTTTATATTATGGCCTCTTGTTGGCGTATACAATCCGTGTCTCGCCCCGTGTTCAGTTCCGGGATTCTGACATAGAATTCGGACAACAATATAAGAGATGAAGGGAGCAATTAGAAAGTTACAAAATAGGTAACAAACAGAATATTCTGGGTTCGAGGCCTCGGGGAAAAGTCCTCCCTAGACAAGCAGGCCTCCAGAAATGGCTGACCACGGTTTTTATTGGAAAGGGGCTTGGATTGACAAAACCCTAAAAATTAAATTGGAATGGGATTTTCCAGGCAGTGTGAGGAAGTCATATCTTCAAAAACAGACCTTTGATAAGACTTGACCCAGTTGGATTTCGAAGATTGTATGATAAGAATAGACAGACTCAAAGCAGACTGATCAGAACACCACTTAGTAACATTGCTGGAAAAGTACAGAAAAGTATACATTGAAACATCAAATGAATACAGCAAGTAAGTACTTCAATCAAAATATGGATAAGCATAAGGTGTCAGGACCAGACCAGAGACAGGACCCTCTTGCGTTACGTTTCTCAAAAGTTTTATTGGAAGAAAGAGAAAGGGTTGCGCTCACGATCCAGTGATGGCTGGAGGCGGGAAGCAGGTCGCTCTGAACGGGGAAGTGGATCTTCCGTGGCGAACGATGGTGGTGTCGGGAACGGAAAAACGGGTCAATAGGACAGGAGAGCAGAAACGTGGCCGGGTTCGGAAGCGAGTCGTATTTCAGGAAAGGAGAGTAGACATGGTCGAGGACAAAAACAGATCGAAAGACGGGACGGGAGAGAAGACGTGGTCAGGATCAAATACGGGTCGAAGCTGGGGGACAGACGGAAGCAAAAAACAGGTGGGAATCAGGGTCGAAAAAGGCTTGCCTGGTGTTAACTGAGGTTCGTAGACGGACTGACAAAAGGCGACAGACAGGAGTGGGCTTAAATACGGACAGGGAGCCAATCAGAGTCTGAGGCAGTTGGCGCCAAAGGAGCGGGCACAGGTGATTCACTTCGGTAATCATGACATAAGGAGCATTTATAACAACTAAGTGAATAATGTGATGATCAAAGTAATGATGTTAAGATTAACAAAATTAATATGCCTGGAAAATCCATGCAACCATGACTACATTTCCAATTACACATTTTAATAATCTAACACATTCCAGTTTCACAAACCTATTGAGGCATTCTGCTGGATGAAGGTTTTGCATAGTATTAGCATAACCTTTCCACTCCCATGAGTTCATGAACCTCGTAGCGGGCAAGCTTGCTTTGCTGATTCCATTCCTGCATTCCTCTTTGCCTCACTTCCCGGAGGGGCCTCGGCCATCTCCCCCGTCGTACAGTTTCCCCAAGGCTTTTTTTTAATTCCTTTTGGGAAACAGGATGTACCAGTGGAAGAGTCAGTATGGAGTACGTCTAGTGTTACTTCTAAGCAAAAGTGCTAAAGAGAAGGTAGCTAAAAATTGAAGTGAAATAAAGTATTACGTGGGCGGAATTAAATTTGCCATTTGATTCAAAATGGATATGACATCCTTTCTCAACATTTTTCGTCAACGGTGCAGTGAACCTTTACTCCAAATGAATAAACTCAAATATTCGTATACGTTGGTACGTGAGGCGTGGGGATGGTGCAAAGAATTTTTATGGTCCATTTTATTTTATTTTTCAATTTTGGATTAAATTTAAGATTAGCCATCGGGTGGGAAACAATATTCATTATCAATTCAGTATTGTTTTTGCTGCCTGCATTTTGCTGCATGTGATTATTTGTGAAAGGAAACACCGGATAAGGTCCATCAATACAAATACAATGCAAACATTTTTCCCAGTTAAAGTTTTTTTTACTCACACTTATTTTATTCCTTTTTGTAGTAAAATTAATAAAAATACACACCATATAATTTTAAAGGGACTTTGTGCAATATATGGCCACTTAATGTTGCTGTATTGTGTAGTACATCTGAAAACCAGTACTAAAAAGTACAAGGAAGGATAGAATATATGGCCAATGGAGACGAAAGGACATTTCTGATGTCTCACCGCATTTTCTTTTCCAGGACAAGACCAAGTATTGGGACTTTGGAAAAATAGAGCTGGAGGAAAGGATTTTTATTACAAAGTTTCAAAATAAAGATAAAATCAGAGTGCATTTTGGTCCAGTCGATGGGAAGCACCCTCCCACCGAAATATTGGCCTGGAGTGCGCTCCCTCCAAAAGGTTTCGAAATGTGTTAACCACATTTTAAATAGGTCAGCCGTGTGAATTTGCAAAATTGAACTTCCACAGACAAAGAATGGAACTCACATCTTATTTAAAAGCTTTTTATTAAAACTGGTCGGAGCTGTATTTTGAAGGTTGTATGATAAGATAAGGGCCGACTCATCGGAAGGGCATTGCTGGGAAAGTACTGATATGAAAGGATACAGCAAGTTAATACTTAATTCAAAAATGTGAATAAACATAAGTGTTTTATAACAGGTAAATGAGTAATGTTATTATTGAAGTAATGTTGTGATTATTAAATAATAAACTTGACATAGCTGGAAAACTCATGTTATGGTGACAACATACTCAGTGACCTATTTTAATAATCTAACAACGCACCATTTGATTCATTTCTTTTGCCCAGACTTTTTAGTTTTTGGATACCCGAACTAGCAAGATGACAGATAATTATGTCAGCTCCATCTAGGTGAGTTTTTTTTAGGTAAAAGAAATGCACATTTTTCAGCCTGCAATTATTTTACAATTTGCACGTTTATATGATCATCAAAATATGTTTTCTTATTATGTACATCTATTCGTTGTCTTTTTAATGAATGAAGTTGGTTTTACCACTAGGAGACGCTAAATAATACACACTTTCTTCAGGTGATATTTTAATGGGAAAACCATAACATTTAAAACGAGATAAATCTACAATAAGAAAATCAAAATAATATTTAAAATGATTTCAAACCTCTTTTTTTCTAGACTGATACCGAACTTAAAGTACTCGTTAAAACTGAATCTAGATACCATTGTCAATAGTACGAACAATTTTTTTGCTTTCTCCCAAAAATGTAATTTTTTACAGACAAAGCCTATGATTCCTAAAATCTTTGTAACTTTTTACAAATTAAAGCTTCTAAAATGCAGTAAATATCTTTATTGTACACCATTGCCAGTAAAATATTTCAACAGTACACTTATCATATTGATACCTGGTATCATTACTCCATCTCTAACTGAATGGGATAATTTAGCTAATTTAACGTTTATTTTTACTTAATTAGTCTTTAACTTAGTTTTTTCTAGTATAATAAGAAAAAATACTTAACATATGCAAAAATATTTGTGTCTTGTCATAGGTGTATTTTTTTTCCAAGGAATGCAGTAAGGTTCAGAGGGTATCGTGTTCAGGTAGCAGTTAGCTTGGTGCCAGAGAAAATCCTCCATGCAACCCATGTTAAATGCATTTACTCCAAATTGAAGATTTTTTTTGTCATGGGTACGGGGAAACAATATTACAGAAAATAGAATGAAACATCTTTTAAGTTACATGGACTGAAATTGTTTCAAAGCTGCAGGACTGCTTCGAAAGTTAGCTGGCTAACGAGTAAGTTCTTGTTGCATACAATCTTTACTGGAGCGTCTTGGGATGGTATGGATCCTGGACATTTTTGAAACAAATTCAGGTCAGGCTCTCTAAATGTATTAACTAAAAATTGAAGATTTATTTTTTGCTATTATTACGGGCAAACTATATTACAGTTAATAAAATCAACCATCTTTCAAGTTACATGGACTAAAATTGTTTTAAAGCACAGGAAAACTTCTAAACTCAGCTACCTAGTCGGTAAGTTCTTTATGCATTCATTCTTTTCTGGAGCGTCTTGGGATGACACAGATCCTGACCATTTTTTGAACAAATTCAGGTCAGGCTCTCCGAATGCATTTATTGCAAAATTGAACATTCTTTGTCGTCAGTACGTGCAAAGAATAATACAGTAAATAAAATGAATCATCGTTCAAATAGCAGGGACTGAAATTCTTTTTAAGGACAGGACAGCTTTTATAGTTAGCAAGCAAGCCAGTAAGTACTTGATGCATTTATGCTTTTCTGGATTGTCCTGGGATGACACGGATCGCAAGCATTTTTCAGACCCATTAACTTTAACATAGCTTTTCTCTGGTAAAATAAGAAAAAAATACCTAAAAATACCAAAACAAATTTGTCAGGGAACACTATTTTTATTTTGGCAAGGCGTCAGAAAAGTTTTCAAGGAATGCGGTAAAATGCAGTGGGAATTTTGTTCAGGTAGCAGTTAGCTTGGCGCTAGAAAAAATGCTTCCACAAACCCTACGTTGAAGCATTAACTCCAAATGGAAGATTTTTTTTTTGCCATCACTACCGGGCAAACAATATTGGAGTAAATAATACGAACCAGTGTTTGAGTTATATGGTCTGAAATTGTTTTGAAGCAACAGGACGGCTTCAAAAATTAACTAGCTAGCCAGTAATGTTTTGAAGCATTCGTGCTTTTCTGGAACATCTGGGAATGACACCAACTGCGCCGAATTTTTGCAAAAATTCAGGTCAGGCTCTAGTAATTCATCTGACCTGCAAATGTCGGATTAGCTGTGCTGCGGTCAAACACGCCATGAACTTTGCTGATTCTCACCGCATGGTTTGGGTTGATTGGTGACATGAGCTTTATTTTTTTCGCTTTTCTTGATCGTGTTATACATACTTTGAGGTAGTGATACACAAGCTACTGCAGCTCGCTCAGTAAATACAATTACCATCCAGTTTTGAGTGGAAGTCAACAGTCAGGTTCACAGTCATCCGGCCTTAAAATGTAACATTTTAAAACAATTACACCATTGCCTGATCATAAACCAACATGGAAGGGCAAGGAAAAACTCAAAAACCTCAGTGTGAGGAAAAACTTTGAGAAGGGGCCTCACAGGATGACTAGGGTGGAATAGATTCAGCATTGGGTAACAGTACACAAACATAGTAAACATCAAAAAAAGAGACCAATAGGTACCATGTTGAAATTTTTCCAGAAAGTGTATGGCAGCAACAAGGCCTTAAGCCTGTAACATAGTCCAAAAAGTCCATAACAGCAACGATGCAGCTTCCCTTCTCTGCCAGCTGGTCGACGCAGGCGTTGACATGCTTCAGGCCAGACGCTGGTTCGCTGACTCGTCTCAAATCGTCCTCCCTCGTATCACCACCAGCCGGGCAGTCGGAAAAAGACAAGGCAATACAAAATATGAGGTGGGCATCAATCATAAGCTATTGAATAGAAGTGTGTCTTAAGTCAAGATTTAAAATTGAGGTTGGAGATCTTATCCACGGAGGCAGAGCATTCACAGCACTGGGGCCCGGAAGGAGAACGCTCTCGAGCCTGCAGACTTGTTCTTGGCTCTCGGAGTCACAAGAAGCATTTTCAGAACAGCGGCTCCGTGCAGGAACATAGGGCGACAACCAAATCTGAGAAATAAGAGGGCGCAAATCCATGCAAAAATGTTTCTGTTAGTAAGAGAACCTTAAAGTTACATCTCAAGTGGACTGGAAGCCAGTGCAAGTTGGCCAATACAGAAGTAATATGCTCAAACATTTTTGTCTTAGTCAAGAGACTCGCTGCTGCATTCTGAATCAGCTGCAAACCTTTGATGCTAGACATCGGGAGACCATAAAGCAATACATTACAGTAATCAAACCGAGGAGTCATAAACGCATAAATTAGAACCTCTACATCTGATTGGGACAGCATCGAATAAATCTTCGCAATATTACGGCGGGGGAAGAAGGCTATTCTAGTAATATTTTTCACATGTAACTGAAAAGACAGATTAGGAACAAATATAACACTTAGATTTTTGACCAAGTCACTATTGGTGATATTACATTTGTCTAGGTTCGGGGCAGTGTTTGAAAACAACTCACGGCAATGAGCTGGACCAACAATCAACATTTCAGTTTTTTCTGGGTTAAGGCACAAAAAATTAAGAGACATCCATCGTTGAATCTCAGTAAGGCAGGCCTCCAGATTTCTACAACTTAACTGTACAGTTGTCTCCAGTGGAATCTGCATAGCAATGGAAATTAATATTATACTTGCAGATAATATCACCAAGCAGAAGCATATAAATACCAAAAAGGAGGGGGCCATGTACAGAGCCCTGTGGAACGCCACAGGGGACATCAGAGTCTTTAGAGGTCAGATTGCCGTAATTAACACACTGCTTCCTTTCTGACAGGTTGGACCTAAACCACGGTAGTACAGTTCCTGAGATACTGATGCATTCCAGAGGAACAAGTAGTATGTTGTAGTCCCAGTATCAAAAGCAGCACTGAGATCTAGCAGCAGTAACATTGACGAGGAACTGGAATCTATTGCTAAAAGGAGATCATTGGTTACTTTAGTCAGGGCTGTCTCAGTAGAGTGATTTGCTCTAAATGCTGACTGGACAGTTTCAAATAGATTATTTGTCATTTAGCTGCTGTGCAACAACCTTTTCAAGTAATTTTGCAAAAAAAATGGCAGATTAGTAACTGGCCTATAATTACTTAGGCTTTCCGGGTCAAGGTTAGGTCGCTTAAGCATGGGTTTGATGACAGCAGACTTGAAGGCTACCGGAACAATACCCAAGGATAGCGATATATTAATAATATTTAAAGCTGAAGGTCCTAAGATCCCAAACAGATATTTCACCAGTAAGGCCGGAAATGGATCAGGCAGGCAGGTAGTTCGTTTGGCCATCTGAACATCTGTGTAAGACTATCTAGGGACAAATAATTGAAAATGGACAACGTTTCCGAACAGCCACCGACACGGTCCTGACCTAAAACCTTTCGCATCTTTAAGGTAAAACGGAATTGTGTTCATTTAAAATTTCATTTCGAATGAGTTGAATCTTTTTATTAAAAAAATACCATAAATTTATTTGCAGAATAAGTAGAACTATTTGGGTTAAGTTGCTGTCTAATAAGTTTCGCCATTGTGTCGAACAAAAATTTTGGATTGTTCTTATGTACAACAATAATCTTTAGGAAAAACGGTGGTTTAGCTGAGGCAAAAGCTACTTTATATTTCAGCAAGCTGTCACACCAGGCCAGTCGGAAGACCTCCAGCTTTGTAATGCGCCATTTTCGTTCAAGTTTCCTGCAACCTTGTTTGAGTGACTTGGTTTCTTCAGTAAACCAAGGTGAAGGCTTCTTTGGTTGAAATTTATGCCATAGGGGCGCAGCAGACTCAAGAACATTAACCAAAGCAGTATTAAAGTCATTTGTAAGTGAGTCAACAGGCCCAATGTATGAAGGGAAAGCCCCAGTTGCCGTAGGTAATAGTTATTTTAAAGCTAATGCCGTTGCAGGGCGGATATTGTGACTACTAAAGCCAAAATTTTCCTCATCACAGTAAACATTAAACAGTACCTCACACTTAAAAAGATAGTGATCACAGATGGCATTGGGATACGGAAACACTGTACAATTTGAGGCTGCTACACCCCGGGTCAGAACGAGATCTAGAGTATTCCCATCTTTATAAGTGGGCACATCAACTATTTAATTAAAACCAAATGTATCAATCAGTGACTTAACCACCAGTGAATTAGATGGGGACTTTATGTGAACATTAAAATCACCAATAATTACAACATTGTCCGCATAAGTTACTAAGTCTGTTAACAGTTCTGAAAATTCATCCAAAACATTTGAACATGGTCCAGGTGGGCAATACACAACACAACTATATAAATTGGTGTTGACATTGAGGACCTCATAACAAGTGCATAGACTGACTTGCTTCCCCTGACTACACAACACTGGTAAGTACTACTTCAATGTAATATACATGCACAGGACTAAATAACATGATAAATCAATACACATAATTAAGAAAAGTGGGAATGGGTTTACCTTTGGTGTGATGAGACTTGGTTGAGTTGAGTAGAAGATGGATGCAGAGGGGGTAAGGAGATTGCAATGGTGAATTAAAAATTAAACGGATTTTAAATCTTGTGAGGATTCTCATGCCCTTAGAAGTTTTCCTTGTTTTAATCGCCACCTAATTTCCAATAATAGTCCCGCCATCAATTGGTCACGGCCATGCTACTTAGCAAGGGCATCTATATGTGTTCCTTCTTCATAGTTTTTAATAAGCACAAACTTTGTTTCCACTGTTTTATTGTTTCTTTTTGGCATCACTGCAAGCTTCTAGACCCCTAGCAAATAAATACAGCACAAAAAAGTGCCGTCTCTTAAAGTCTTACAAAGCACATGGGATTTTGAACTGAATGGAGAGAATTGCATCATGGTAGGGAATTCAGACAAAAGCATATCAGCACATTCATGATAGAGTGATGCAAACCAATAGCAGACCAGCATCTTATATTGATTCAACCAATAGCAGAGAGTCATCTTACAAACTTATGTGGCGCATGACTTGCACAGTCAGAAGCACGAACACCGCAAAGGTTACATTTTGGGGCTACCAAAAATAATTTGTTGTTGATAACATGTATTAGGGAAAATGTACTTACGAGGACTAAGAAAAATATCGTAAGTGAAAAAGTTACAAGGCTGGGGACACCATACCCTGGGGCTATTACTGTACTTGATGTTGTTGCCATGGAGTTTACAAATATGAATACTTATAAAGTTCTTTTAAAACATAATTGAAAACCCCAAATTGGCCAGAAATTTAAAAGCGCTCCTTATAATCCGGTGCACCTTATATACCGTAAAATACGGAGGGTAAATTTTGAAATGCATTATTACTGTCATGTGCAGCATAGTCGCCGAGGCGACCGGCTGGCCCCGCCCCCTTGGCACCGGCTGTAGCAGATTTTCTAATATGCGTGTGTGCTTCTTAAAGGCGGGTTTTGGGGATTGCCGTTTGCGGGTTCATTGCATTACTTTGCATTATTCTGTTCTGTTCGACCTGAGGAAACCTGTACTTGCCCGTTCTGAGTAAAAGCCTGTTTTGTGAGTATTCCCAGTCCGAGTTCCTGTTTGCCTGTAAGCCTGTTTTTGTTTTTGTCCCTGAGTGTTGGACGACTTTTATTTCCTTAATAAAAGTAACTGATCGTTAACGCGAATGAGTTCACCCTTCCTGCCTCCTGCCTCGATCTGGTCCGGTCCCGTGACAATTACAATGAAACTATACTTCCAATGGTAACTGTTCTGCCTTTGAGAAACATGCAGGGTGGTCCTCCAGATCCTTCTTGGGGTTAATTAGTTATTTGTCGTTTGCTGAATAAAGGAAACAAAAGAGAAGCGCAGAACTTTGACCGCAGCACAGACACCAATTTACAAACCCTCATTGAAAATCTTTTGTCGTTGCGATGGATAATAACTCGCCGTAAGAATTGTATGCAACGTATTGTGATAAGATCTTGTCCATGATAAAGTACAGTGCCAAATTATCTACTCTTGTTTCAATTGTTGCTAAATGATACTGCATACTGTAACTGTTCTGCTTTAGATATGACATGAGCTCTCTCCTCACTGGTGACAAGCACCAATCATCTCCCTGCTCTGTCACTGCACCCTGATCTGTTCTGCCTGTCTGTTCTCGTTCACCACCAGCTGTTTTGAATTCCCTGCCAATCAAGCTCTGTATTTAAAGCCCTGCCTTACAGCCTACCTTTGTCAGATCGTCTGCAAAGTCTACACCCGCAACCTTTTTGTCATGCTTCTGACTCCGAACCTGGATCTGTTTGAACCTTCTTCCTTCTCTTCTTCCTCGGTCTTCCAGAACTGTGGGGAGTGAGTCCCGACCCATCTCTCCCAATGCCATTCAGGCACTGGAGAACACACACGCACACACACAGACACGGACATCCTCTCCCGTTTCCCCCATCCTTAAATAAACTTTCTTAACACAATTGTGGTCCTCGTCTGTCTGATCCGTGACAAGAGAAACATACATAGTGTTCTTCAAGGGATTCCTTGTGGGTAAAATTTTACTTGTTTTCTGCTAAAATTGATTTGAGTAATAGATGCCATAATCCATCGATTCTTTTTTTTGCACCGCTTATCTTGAGTAGGGGTTGCCGGAGCTTCTCCTAGCCAACATCAAGCAGTCGGCATGGGAGTCCCTAAACCGGTTGCCAGCCCGTCACAGGGCACACAGAGACAGATAACTCACTGGCTCATTTACATCCAGGGACAATCTGGCCTGGACAATTGACCCAGAAATGCAAGTTTTTGGAATGTAGGAGGAAACCCACGCAGGCTCGGGGAGAACATGCAAACGCCACACTGAGAGGCTGCCGTAGCTGGAATCAAAACTTGAACTTCGGCACCGTGGGACTGCGCGTTAACCTCCCAGACGCAGTTAAATGTCATAATATTAATTTATATTCAGTGAAATTAGCTATTAGAATTTAAATGTATTTATTTTTTTTATGCAATCCTATCTCTTTAGTTCCATGCACTTTATATATAAAATTATAGAGTATCACAAATGACTATTTTTTTGGGGTGCACCTCATTATCCCTTTTTTTTTTTTTCACGCCAAGCCTATCTGTTTTGATCTTACTTTAATCATTGGTGTTTTTGAAGCATTATGCTGGGGGTAAGGAGGCAGGGGGCTGGAGGTTTAAAGAGCAGGGGGAGTGATATCACGCGTGTAGTTGCCGTTTTTTTTATTTCCAGGATGAAAATGGTGAAAGTAAGAAACGTACTGTTTCAAATACAGTACAAATGTCCACTCAAACCGCCCAAAAATGAAAAGGGAAAAGTGTATTCGAATGCATCTAAAGATTTCACATACTTGCACGTGCAACAAAAGGAGCGGCAATGGTGATTTCGCCCAGCAGATTTCGTCAGCAAGTAGAATAACTTAAAATTACACACACTCCCTTTAATGATACACACAGTCCATTTTAGACTTTCATATTAAGGCAGCCCCGCGACCCTAACAAGGATAAGCGGTACAGCTACTGAGATGAGATGAGATATTAGGGCAGGCTTATTTTGGGGGGTGCGCCTTATAATCCTGTACATCGTATGGTGCAGAGAATCCGATCAATAGAAAGCTGTCCGAATTGGTTAGGTTTCATGGAGTCATGCAGAAAGTCATCAGGGTAACAAGAAAACTCATCTCAATGAGGAATGCATTTTCAACATCCTCACCTATCTTTTGGAAAGGTTTTAGCACTGCCAAAATTGCCTTGTATGCAAAAATACCATCGCACATCCCATTTAACTCCCAAATGAAGCCTGGCTTATAAAAAGGAAACGTTTGACTGTATGATCTTTCGTGTAGGAGAGTGGTAGTTGGATGATGGTTCTCAGTGAGTGAAGCGCCTCAGGTTCAACATGTTCCATCCATGTAGGAAAAAAGCAAGAGGGATAATTTGATATGATGACTAGTGACACGCTAACATAGGTGAGTGATTTCTTTTCCCTCGCAGTGTTAGCCTCTCTTGTGGCACAGAATAAACTCAAAAATGGAACCTATTGCATGTACTATGTTCTCTGTAAAATGATGGCAATGAGGGATGTGTATTTTTTGTCACATTATTGTGAGAGTTGAGACTGTACCAAGATGTATGTTTTTCCAAGATTCCTAAATCCCCCACTCTAATAAATACTTTCACACAGACACATTTCCTACATATTTTCAGAGAGTGATTTGCCAAAACAAAGCAAAAAAACAAACAAAACCAAATACTACAAGGAATTTTTTAATTTTACTTAAAAAAACACTGTCATTGGAAATAATATAATATTTCATTGAATAATCTAATCTATTTTTAATTGTATTAGTTTGTCAATATATTTTTGCTGTTTTTGTAGCTTAAGCAAACTCAAAGAGATTTATTTGAAATGAGTCCGCATCAAAATAAGGGAAAATTTTTGATGCATTTTAAAGGGATTGTCATGATCTCTTTACACTCACCTGTGCCCACTCGTTTGGCGCCAGCTGCTGCTGGCCACCTGATTGGCTCCCCGCCCTATTAAGCTCAGTCCTTTCACTCGCCTATTGTCAGTCCGTCAGCAAACCTCTGTTTTCACAAGGCAAGCATTTTTGACTCTGACTCCCGTCGGTCCCGTTTTGTCACCTGTTTTCCACTCGTCCGTTCCTGATTTTCCCCGTTTGTCTCCTGCTACGACCTCGACCACGTTCTGATCTCCCGTCCCCGCTAACGACCTGTTTTTCCGTCTAACTACGCTACCATCTCCCGCTGCGTTAGATCCACTACCGCATTTGGAACACACTCCGATCTTGTGAGCAGCTTGCTTCCTGTGTCCAGCGAGCACCGGATCGCTGGCGCTGCCTTTCCTCTATATTTCAGTAAACTTGTGAGTAACGTTACTCATCTGGGTCCTCCTTCTGTTCTGGTTGTGACACGGATGGTGTGTATTATTTGAACAATAGATGTCAATGTGTTGTGTTGTGTAGTGGCACGGAAAACGGGTGGTGAAATTCAAAAGGAAGAATGCAAACTCTTGAGACTCATTTTTTTACCCAACCTCTCACAAGGTTATAGTTTTTGAGGGTACTCGAACCGTTAAGATGGCAGACAATCATGTTTTTCTACGATTTCTGATGTTATCTATATTTCATTTTGATGTTGACTGTGTATTGTCTGATAATCCCCTTGAAACATCCATTGCAGCCTGGTCATCCTGGGTGGGGGATTACCTCATGTGAGATCCCCTCTCAAGGTTTCTGAATTTTCCACTGAGGGTTTTTTTTTGTTTCCCATGCCCCCACGCAGGTTTCAGATCAGGGGTGTTTTAATTATGGCCTATGCAGCCCTTTTAGATCAGGGGTCTCCAACGTGGTGCCCACAGGCACCAGGGTTCCCCCTATGGACAGCTGTGGTGTCCGCGGGCCTGTTGTGAAAATAGCTTACCAGTGCTTGGGTCACTGTTATCTAACCCTTCTTCTTCTTCTGGTAATAACATAATAACGACATAATAATGACATGATTAGTTGTCATTTTAGAAATGCATATTAAACTGGCTGCCCTTTGCGATAATTAGTCACAAAGAACAGCTCCCAGCTTGAAAAAGTTTGGGACCCATGTTTTGGACACTCTGTGATTAAGGGCTATACAATAAAAGGTTAATTCACTTTAATAATGATGACTATACTATACAACACGAATATCCAGTAATTACAAGGGAAAACGTTGTTTTCAAATCTACTAATAATACATCAAGATTGTTCAACATAATTATCATTTCTTCTGACCTCATGCTTGATCCCCACACTAGTTTGTTCCACTCTCTGGTGTAAGGACGGGGGCGGGGGCTCGTCCAGAAGACCAGCGCGATTGGTTTGAAAGGAGCAGGAAACCTTGTGACGTCATTGGCGTTTGCAGCTGGCAGCTCACTGTTGAGAGTTCCCTCTTCCCTTCCAACATGAGAGAGTCTCAGCAAGCGGCAGGAGCCAGAGCGTGGCTGTGATGATGCATGCGTATTTGTTTTGCTTTTAGCTGACAGGAACTACCAGGAAAGAGAGACACTGGACGGGGATCCATACATGTAAGTTTCATTTTTGTATTATAATGATTGCTGGGAAGGTGAGTGTAATACATTCACTATTCTTGCTGTCAGTTCACCCTTTCCACATTTAATATGATAAAACATGACTTCAGAATGTAGTGTCATGCATAGGTAGCATCATGATAGTGCTGCAAACTGCAATGCCTCAGTTTGACCGGGAACCTCAAGGACTTCATCCTGCTTCTTCCCCTGGTGTGACTTTCAGGGGTCGCATTTAAAGTTTTGCTGCAGAATAATTAGTCGTTCTACGTCATGTATCATCCTAAAGCAGTCATGTTTGGAGTGCACCGATAGGACTCCATGTCAGGGGTCTCAAACTCACTTTACATGGGGGCTGTCAGAGGTACGGTCTGAGTAATGTTTGGCTGAATCGAGTTTTACACATGAAAACCTCTGATAAAAACATTCCTCCATTGTCAAATATCTTTAAAAAATCTACTCAGAATAAGATGCGAAAATAATAAAAACATCAAGAACTAATATGATAATAAATCTATCAATCAGTGATAAATAAATCCATAATTTGCATGGGCTAAACTTGCATCAAAGGGACAATGTGTGTTATTTGACCACTAGATGTCACTGTATTATGTAGTGCAACCAAAACAAGTGTTACAAAGCACAAGGAACAATACAGACTTGCATACAAAAAAGCTCAGCCTCAGTTTTTGTAGGTACCCATAGCAGCAAGTTGGCAGACAAATTTGTCACCTCCTTCTAGTTGCGGCTCATTTATATAAAATAAATCCAAATTTCTCAGGTATGAGTGTTATAAAAAAAAACACATAGTTCTTGTATTTTAACTTATTTCTTTTAAAACAGTATAATTTTTTTATCATGAGCGTTTTTGATAATAACCAGGAGAAGGTTTAAGGTGGGGGGGTGTAGTTTGAGGTGTCCTTAATAACGTTAAAATAAGTATTTTCTCTGTTAAGTATGTAAGTAAGTATTAACAATCCCAGACTGAGTTTAACTAGCCTTTATATATTTCTTTCCCACAGAGCCTATCTGTTTTGATCTTACTTTAATCATTGGTGGTTTCAAAGCGAAGTACGCTGGAGAGAAGGAGGCGGGGGTATGAGGTGGTACAGTGCAGGGGAGAGTGATATCCTGCGCATGGTCGCGGTTTTCTTATATTCAAGGATGTAAATGGTGAAAGTAAGAAAAGGATTGTTTCAAGTACAGTCCAAATGCCAACTCAAACCCCCAAAAGATGGAAAAGGAAGAGTTTATTCGGCGCGTATAAGATTTTCACATACTTTCACGCGCAACAAAAGGAGCTGTAACAATGGTATCAGCCAGCAGATGGCATCAGCAAGAAAAATATTTTGAAGGTAAACACACCGCCCTTAACCATACACACAGTCCCTTTTAAACTTTCATATTAAGGCAGGAGCTCAAACTATCATCCTGCGGGCCTCATTGGCCCCAGGCCGTGACTTTGAGACCCCTGCTCTAAGTGGTCCTGGATCTCCTTTTCCTTGTCTCGCTCTTCAAAAATGCAGTTTTGAAATAGAGCAACCTTTTAAAATACTTATTTAATAGTCTACTTAACTCAATAATTACTGGACTACGAATGACTGAAGACCAGGGGTGGGCAAACTATGGGACGTGGACCACATGCTGCTCTGCAAGCTTATCATTCCAGCCCGAAAATTATGAAAAGATAATGACAATATGTTTAATGGTAAAAAAAGTACTACTGATTGAAAACAAAATGTTGTTTGTGTTCCACTCTTCTACCCAGAGTCCCTTTGTTTTTCAATGTATTGCTGAAGTAGGTGTTGGTGAATACAAAAAAATCAAATAAATCAATCATTTTATTCCTTCTGGCCTTGGCCATCTGCTAATTTTTTCAACCCAATGCTGCACACGACTCAAAAAGTTTACCCACCCCTATTGTGGAGAGTACTAAAAAACCATGTAGAGCTTAAAATTTTCCAATACTATGACAAAAGGGCTGACTTTCAAAATGCTGTGCTTTTTAAACTGTTGCAACTGTGAGTAAAGTTTGTTAAAGGCACGGCTGCATATAGCATGGACGATCATTCTAACTGAAAATGTGTGATTTGTTTTAAATTCTGACTTCCAAATGGTACTTAAAAAGTTACTCGATTGCAATAGCTTGTCATGACTACAAGCGTCATACCCTTGTTTTTTGGCAAATGCAAACATTTGGTTATCACAATAATGTCACTCCAAAGATTTACTGCTAATGCCAAATTTATCATAGCACATCTTTAAACAGCAGACATAGTGGCAATGGAATGTAGTGGTCCAAAAACGTGTTGCTGCTTTCTGTGGAATTATAAGTCAATTAGTTTTGGAAATAACACAAACATGTGTGGTCTCTGCTACATGGAAATACCACATCAAGAAATAAAACAAAAGTACACGCGGTCTTTGTTTTTACCCGTGTCAACCGACCTCACAGAACAACCCACATGGACATTGACTCGCCGCCCTAAGTTCGCAACAGTCTGGCATCCAGTTATAATTGGGCTTCGTAACAAACGCTGACTTGGGATTTCTTTGTTCTTCTTTAAGACAAGTCAAATCAAGTCATATATTTGTATAGTCCTTTATCACCAGGAGTCTCAAAGGGCTGCACAGGCCACAGATTATTGCAAACTACAGACTATTGTTACACCATCCCCTGATATAAAGCCTACATGAGGGTAAGGAAAAACTCAAAACCTCAAATTAAGGTAAATGAAGAAACCTTGAGAAGGGACCGCACATGAGGTAATCAGTTCCATTAAAGTTACCGATCGAATCTCAGTGGGCAAAGCATTCCACAGCACCGGGGCCCTCTCGAACATGCTGATCTCTTCTTGGCTCAACGCGTGTGGCGAGATAATGCATTACAGTATAGGAGATGTGTGTTTACGTCAAACACTTGGGAAAGGACAGATTACATAAGTGGTCAACAGCAACCGGGCAAGATCCATTTTCCCTAAATCCAGGCTTGCAACTGGCAGTGTAGGGAATTTTGCGCCTTTGGTCTACAGCGCCCTGCCAAGGCAGACCTAGGGCCGTTTTCAGCTCTACTCTTAAGTTTTTTTTAATGTGTTTTTAGATCAAGTGACCATTTAAAATAGCGGTTACTACAGAGTCATGTGTAATTTATGAAGACGAGCAAATATTTACCACTGCGCTGAAAGAAAACTCTAAGGAGGGCTATTTCGCATAAAATGAGAGCTCTATGTTTCTAGATGACACTGCCGGGGCAACCATTCTGTGGATTAAGTGCCAGATTGTAACATGGATTTGTCAAGCTGTCTTTTTGCATTGTTGTCATTGGTGGTTTCTGCAGTACGGACCTTTCGCTTGTCACCGTTCCTCAGGGATTGAACCGTGTGACTTGACAATGACTCCGATGATACGGAAAGAGGAGTGACTCGTTTTGACAGATTACTTCCACTGCTGTTCAATTTAGATGTATTTTTGAGGACTTGATTTGTGGATGAAAAAAATTGAAATATCATGAGTACCTAGGAAATATTGAATAAGGTATGGTCAAACGTCTCGTTTTGCCCTCGTTATGTATTAAATAAATAATGTTGGCAAAAACGGACTAATTTCTCCTCTAGAAGGGCATCATGATTGTTTTCATACGTCATGGTGGTGTTTTGTATTTAGAGCGCATGCGTTTGTGGAAAAGGGCAGCTTGCCGTTTTTCTTTGTTCCCCCTACACTTGAGGAATTTGGCGACTGAAACCCAAAATCATTAAACATGTTTGATAATCGACGCCATTTTCTTTCTAAAAGTGTTTATGTAAATTTGTGTTGTTGCAAGTTCACTTTAACACACAAATTACACCTGGCATTGTTCTTTGCTTTTGTAAAAAAAAAAAAAAAACACACACACACACACACAACACTGTTTTCCTCTGTCATTTTTTAGCTTGTGGTAGGGGTGGGCACATGGAATTGGCCCTCTCTTCTGTCTGGTGGGTAGGATGCAGCAGCATGCCAGGAGAGGTGCTAAAAGTGTGTCTGTCAGTCATGACTTGGGGATAAATGTAGAGAGGGGCCGAAGAGGCCGGGTAAGGGAGAGCCGCACTATCTACATCAGAGGTGTCAAACATACGGCCCGCGGGCCGGAACCGGCCCCCAAGGAGGTTCGATCAGGCCCGCAGGATAATTTGAAAGTGGAAAAAATGCATAAAAGACATGGAATTACTATTTTTAATTCGCTGCAATTCATGGATTATCCGCTAAGGGGCGCACTCTTTCCGTCTGAATAGAAGACAAGCCGCATCACTGAGACAGACTGAAAACAGCAGATGGTATCAATGCGCCATCTGCTGCTTGTTACGACGTTGTTAATACCTTGGTCTCTACCTCTCCGCTACACCCTCATTAGCCAAAATGTCGTTATCCAAACGGAGAAAAGTAGATAAGGAGTGTAGAGTTTTCAAAGAAAAATGGACCACGTTCTATTTATTTACAGAGATGCACGGAAAACCTTTGTGCTTGGTGTGTTTGCAACAAGTTTCGGTATTGAAGGAATATAATATTCGACGCCACTACGAGACTCATCACAGCGAAAAACATGACGGCTTGCAAGGACAACTGAGAAGAGATAAGATTAACGAATTGCTGGCGGGTCTGGGGAAACAGCAGTCAACTTTCATCCAGAGCTGAGAAGTCAGTGAAGCAGCGGTAAAAGCCAGCTACCTAATTGCTAGCGAAATAGCATTAGCATCGAAGCCGTATTCCGACGGTGACTTTGTTAAACGATGCATGATGAAGGCGGCTGAACTTGTATGTCCCGAGAAGCGACAAGCTTTTGCCAATATTAGCCTGACGAGGAATACTATAGCAGAGAGGATTTCGGAACTATCGGCAGATTTAGACAGTCAATTGAAACAGAGAGTCAAGTCATTTATTGCATTTTCCGTGGCAATTGACGAGAGCACTGACATCACAGACGTGGCCCAACTGGCCATATTTATTCGAGGAGTTGATGAGACATTGACTGTTACTGAAGAGTTTCTTGAATTGGTGCCAATGATGGACACCACAACAGCCGAGGACATTTTCAGCTCTGTCGTTGCTGCATTGGACAGAGTTGGAGTGGACTGGTCCCGCGCTGTCAGCCTGGCTACAGACGGCGCGCCATCCATGGTCGGAAAGAAAGCAGGTGTCGCGACAAAGTTCAAAGACAAAGTACAAGCCCTTAATGGAGGAGATCGTTTCTGGACATTTCACTGTATTTTGCACCAGGAGGCATTGTGTTGCAAGTCGCTGAAAATGGACCACGTCATGGAGGTGGTTGTTCGCACTGTAAATTTCATCCGGTCCAGAGGTCTGAACCATCGTCAGTTTGACAAACTTCTCAGCGACAGCAACATTACCCACAGCCTGCCATACCACACTGAAGTGAGATGGTTAAGCCGAGGCGCTGTGCTGAGGCATTTCTTTGATCTACGAGAGGAAATCGGACAGTTCATGGAGAAAAAAGGAAAACCGGTGTTGGAATTACAATCTCAGGAATGGCTACGGGACCTTGCATTCTTGGTTGATATTACTGAACACTTGAACAATCTGAACAAAATGTTGCAAGGCCGCAAAAAAGTTGTCATACAGTTTTCTGACAACATACATGCATTTAAGTTGAAGCTGACTTTGTGGGAGATGCATCTGGCAAATGGCAACCCTGCTCATTTCCCCTGTCTGAGGGATGTGTGTGTGACCAGACCTGATCCGGACATGAAACGGTACAAAGACAAAATTGCAGGACTACTGCGGGAGTTTGAGAAACGTTTTCAGGTATTTGGTGAACTTGAGACAGAATTTTCTGTTTTTCGCTCACCTTTCACAGTTAAAGCTTCTGATCTGCCAGTCGATATTCAGCTAGAAATAATTGATTTGCAGTGTGATGCAGATTTGAAGGGCAAATTTGCCTCTGTAGGTCTGGACAGATTTGATCAGTATCTACTACCAGGGTACCCAAAATTAACAGCCCTGGCTGCTAAAATTTGTGCATGTTTGGGACAACCTACCTTTGTGAACAAATTTTCTCAGTGATGAATATCAATAAAACAAAAATGCGTTCAAGGCTCACAAACTGGCACTTAAATGACATTCTGAAAGTGACAGCTAGTCATGACATGACACCTGGTGTTGATGCACTTGTACAGGCCAAAAGATGCCAAGTTTCAGGAACAAATACAAGTCCAGAAGAGACTAACACCTTTAGAATGCTGCCTTAGATACTGTTTGCATTGAAAGAATACAGCTCTGTGAAGATGAATCCTTACTGTGGTGATTTAAAAAATGTGCACTTTAATGTTAGTCAGCAGCTTCAAAACAAAAGTTGTGTGATGGAATTCTACTGTTCATACAACTTCATAAATTTTCAGTATATATTGTATGTGTATGTATGTTTCATGTATGAAGTTTACAGATTTACAGGACAGGCGAACACTTTCTTCATTACACATTTAAAATCACTCTCCCTAGTTTGTAAGGTGTACGCAGGGATTAAATTTTGATTTTATATGCGTATGTGTAAGTGTAAGTGGTTTAAAAATTCCTTTCTTTAAAAGTCTCATTTAATATTAAAGTGCATTACTATATTTTTCAGTACCAATTAAAGTTTTGTGCCTTTAGTTGGATCAGTTGCAATGAATATTTGTGAATGATAAAAGTAAATTGCACATTTGTCTAAGGAAATATGAGGTGTTTTATGAAATGTTTTGTAAAAGGATAGTTCATTAAATTTCAATATTTTCCTAATGTTCTTGTGCTTCTTTGCACCAAAACAAAGGAAAGACATGATATTTTTGTTATTTATAGCAGAGTATGGTATAATTTTAATGATCCGGCCCACTTGACATCTCCCTAGGCCATATGTGGCCCACGATGCGAAATGAGTTTGACACCCCTGATCTACATGGAGAAATGGCGCGTTAAGGGAATTTGGGACGGAAAAAAGTCCTCATCCAAGAACAATAGTATAGATTCGATCCAAGTACTTGCTTAGTATCAATAATATCGATATTTTGATCAACCTGCTTACCTCTAGGGACAGGTGTAAAGGTTTAAAGAGCATAATAATGGCACTTGTATAAAGGCTCTGATTACGTAACTGACTTCAGGTTTAAAGTTCTCTGGGGACTGATGGTGTGAATTATTATTATTATTTTGACTCAGCTTGATGTCGTCACCCACTCAATTATCTGATTGCGGAAGCTGACTCACTACTAAGCAGCTGCTTAAGTGTTTATGGAAATATTTCACCTTTCACTCACCACTGAGTAAAAAGGAAAAGTGGCTTGAAAATGGAACCTTTGGTTATCTCTAATTTGAAGAACAGCTATTTTGAAGAAGAACATCTGTACTATAAACAGAGACGCAATGACGTCTGATGAGGTTTGTCTGGTGAGGCAAAGTAAAATTTGCAAATAAACGAATCTATATCTTATTCAGCATTCAATTGGCAGAATAAAAAAGTTATAAATAATAATAGAAAAAAAAGTTCTATTGTCTTACCTTAATTTATAAGTGAAGTCTATGCGCTGTTCCTTTGGAATAAAAGAATCATTTGAAAGGTAATCCTCTGTTAAGAGAAAAAAGACTATGCAATAAAAAATAAATTCCTGGTTGGCATGGCTTTGTTAACTTGCTAATGGAATCATTAATTCTATTATTTGAGCCTGAGGTGTGAGCCAAATCAGAATATGTGATCGATGGTCTCAATATCGCCCTCCAACCTTAGACAAAAGAATTGCGTGCCTTATTTTGAATCTGCAGACAGTCATCACAGTAATAATGTTATTAATAATATTCATCATACAATGTTAACGTTCAGCAATTTTGAAAAAGAAAATGCCAAAATTAGGGAGTTAATTCAAAAAGAGGTTTAACACCTGATAAATATAAACATTTAGTATGTTTTGAATTTTTATATATTTGTATATCCATCTATCCATCTATCCATTATCTTCACCGCTTATCCTCATTAGGGTCGTGGGGGTGATGGAGCCCATCTCAGCTATCTTCGGGCAGTGGGCAGGCGGCATTCTAGTTTGCAGGCTGGGGGCGTCGTTGCTGTCATGCACTTTCCGGACAAATTTTCAACATGTTACCTAGTGTTTATTATGTTTGTGTATTGTAATGCTAAATGTAATTCACCCTGGTCATCCTGAAGGGGGATTACCACTTATGAGGTCCCTTCTCAAGGTTTCTCTTTTTCCTCACGCTGAGGTTTTGAGTTGTTCCTTGCCCGCATGTTGGTTTAAGATCAGGTAATTGTGTCATTGTAATCCTGTGCAGTCCTTTGAGACATTTTTGTGATTAAGGGTTGTATAAATAAATGTGACTTGACTTGATTCTCAAGTGGTTGCTAGTCGCAGGACACACAGAGACAGACAATTCGCTCGCTTATTCACACCTCACAATTTGGACTGGCCAATTTACCTGAAATGCATGTTTTTGGAATGTGGGAGGAAACCGGAGTGCCCGGAGGAAACCCACACAAGCACGGGGAGAACATGCAAACCCCGCACAGGACCTTCGATCTCATGACCTCAGAACTGTGCCGCAAAGGCACACGCTGACCACTGTTCCACCGCGCTGCCCTATTTTTGTATATATTTTTATAAATTTATATATACGTGATAGTTTCACCTCCCTCCCCTGACTGCACACCACGGCGGAAAAGCAACAAAACACGTGGCAAATTTCAAAATAATTCCGTTTGACAGAAATGTCTAAAAGAGGGGATTTCTCCTTATAATTCTATAGCCCTCATTATCACGTGTAGTTAATGTATTTTCTGGGCTACAAGGCACACCTTCATAAATACTCTTGAAAATTTTTTTGTCATACATAGTGCACTCTGGACTATGAAGCACATGATATGAAACTGATATAATCCTTGTTATATTGACATATTCCAGGTTTTCTTCATAAAACATGTTTATGACATTATGCCATAAGTATTTTGATGATTTTTTTCCACGGATTTTAAAAAATTGTAGATTTTGTATCACTACCCCACTCTTCTATAGCTGGGGTCAAAAAAGTCCCCAAGCATTTCCCATGGAATATTCAATGAACTTTTGCAACTTAGCAACAGTAACAGTCAACTCAGATTTCATTAGTTTCAGCACCCTGGTGTCATGATGACTCATTACACTCACTTGTGCCCGCTCGTTTGGCGCCAGCTGCTGCTGGTTACCTGATTGGTTCCCCGTCCAACTTAAGCTCAGTCCTTTCACTCACCTGTTGTCAGTCCGTCAGCGAACCTCTGTTTCCAGAAGGCAAGCATTTTTGACTCTGACTCGCCTCGGTCCCGCTTTGTCAGCCGTTTTCCACTCGTCCGTTCCTGATTTCCCCGTTTGTCTCCTGCTACGACCCGTTTTTGACCCCGACCCCATTCTGATCTCCCGTCCCAGCTAATGACCTGTTTTTCCATCTAAATACGCTACATATTTTGCTCCGGAAGATCCACTTCCGCATTCGGAACATGTTCCGATCCTGTGAGACGCTTGCTTCCCGCGTCCAGCTAGCACCGAATCGCTGGCGCTGCCTTTCCTCTATATTTCAATAAAACTTGTGAGTAACGTTCAGAATCTGGGTCCTACTTCTGTTCTGGTCGTGACACCTGGAGGTAATTTTTACACAAAAACATTTATATAAGAAGTATCTATTTTTAAGAACTAAATTACTTTATAAATTATTTTCATTCATAGTATAATGTGTTATTCAATTAGCCTACTTTTTTGTTTGCTAACAGTCTGGTTAGCTAACACTAACGCACATATCAGGGGCAAAGTAAGGCCTACTTAGGGGCCGGTCACACAGCCGTTTGCGGCTAAAACCAGACCTAAAGAGGAGTAGATACTGGAGACCAGATGCATCCAAGGGACGTCGGCTCCGTGCGGGGAAGCGGCAGTCAAGCTAGCTTCGGCTCGGACGTGACTCGCCTTCACTCCCCGCAGCCGCTTTCTTTCCTGCTCGTCGACCGTTCGGCTTTTGGTTGACTCTGCGGCGTCGAATCGTCTCTTCGCTCGTTTGAGTGTGCTTCGTCAAGAGCGAGTCGCCATAACGCCAAAAGCGTGTCGCCACAACGTTAAAGATCGGCCATTGTTGACGCTGGCAAACATGGCGGCGGTACTTGTATAGCGACCAACAGTCGGGGAAAATAAGTCCGGCGAAAATAACAACTTGAGACTCAGAGGGCGATTGGGTGATGCGACCAGCGGACGGTGCCGTAAGAGGAACGTGAAATTTTCAAGATGCCGAGCAGAGATAAAGAACTCGAGGAAATTAAAAAGTCACTCGGCTTTTTAATGGATAAAATGGATCTCGTCACCAGACAACAAGACACAATTTTGAGTTTAATGGCAGAAATCAAAGACCTAAAAAACGAAAACATGGAGAAAGAAAAGAGGATTATTGCACTAGAAGGACGCGTAGCAGATCTGGAACAGTATACCAGGATAAATGACATCATTATCACCGGTTTGGACATCAAACCTCGGACCTATGCCAAGGCTGTGGCAAATACAAATATTGCTACAGATGCTGATGAGGATTCAGCTGAGCAACAGGTCATTGCTTTTATGAGTAAAAAAGGCATATCCATCAATGCTGAGGACATAGAAGCATGCCACCCATTAACAAGAGGTGACAACCGACCCAAGGCGACCATCGTAAGGTTTGTTAACAGCAAACGGAAACATGAAATCCTTAAGCAAGGAAAAAAACTAAAAGGGACTAATGTTTATTTAAATGAACACTTAAGCAAAAAAAACTCTGACATTGCAAGACAGGCTCGATTTTTGAGGAAAACGAACAAAATACAAGGAACATGGACTTCAAACTGCAGAGTATACATAAAGTTAAACGGCACTCCGGAACAAGCAAAAATATTATGGGTTCGAGAAATGCAGGAGCTGGACAGATTTGCCTGAAGTGTAACAATGGCATCCTGGACTGACAATATGGACACCCTTATTACAGATCACAATAAAAAAATCCATCTTCCGGTGGCGCAATGAGGTAGACGGCAGCAAGGAAAGTAGCTCTGACAAAAATCACTAAAGAGTAATGTAATACTTACTTGGAGAAAGACAGAAAATGTATAAATTGTGACTCATATTAAAGACAAATTATTCAACAAAACATGGTCAAGAAGGGGAAACTTGTCGAGGAAAAGGGCGCTAAGGAGAAAAAGATCGAGGGAGCAGAAGGAATGGCATCGGTCGACGAGGGACGTGACTCGGCCATCCTCCACGAAATCCGTAAATTACGGCAAGAACACACTGAAGCAGCAAAGGAGAGCAAGATTGTGATGACAAGACTGGAAAAGAGCATCGAAGAACTTCTGGAGCGCACTGTGTTGCTGGAGCGGAGGGTGGAAAGCATGGAGGAGCTACATGCTAACACGGAAGAGCGAACGTCAAAACTAGAGCAATTAACAGTCTCCTTGCTCCAACAAACCACCAAACTAGCAACAAAGTGTGAGGACTTGGAGTCGAGATCACGACGGAACAACATTAGGATACATGGGATTCCCGAGGGTGCCGAGAGAAAAGACACAATCGGCTTCATAACAAACTTTATTAAATCGAACATTCCGACAACCGAACATATGGATGTGCGCATTGAGAGGGCACACCGCTCACTGGGGAAGTTTCAAGGTAAAGCACTGCCACGGGCAATTATCGTACGTTTCACCGACTACATAGTGAAAGAATCCGTAATGAAAGAAGCATGGAAGCAGAAGACAACGTACGAAGGCAAGACCGTTTACTTCAACCAAGATTACACCACAGAAATCCAAAAAAAGAGGAAACAAGTAAGGGACGTTATCAAAAAGTTAAAGGAAAAGAACGTAAAGGCACAATCACCATATCCCGCCCAGCTGAAGATGTTTTTGGACTCAGGAATAAGAACATTCTCTACACTGATGGAGGCAGCAACATTGCTAAAAGAAATGGGGATCGAAGTGGAAGAGGACAACACGGAGACACTGCAAAAGATGTTGTCAAAGAACATTTGGACCACAGTGACCGGAATCGAGAGGAAGACAAGGGAACACCCCCATCATAGAAGGTGACTTACAAGCTCCTATGGAGCAAAACGAAGCCATATTCGGATTTGGGGAGAAAGAGTAAGGACCATATATGCCCTTTCTATTATAAATTCAATAAGTTAGAAGTAAGTAAAATACCAAGTAAAATTGTTATCTTTAAATTAAAACAATGTATGTATATATATTGGCATAGAGCTACTTTAAAATATTTAGTTAGTTATAACTATGGACGACGGTACAAAAGTTGTTCACGCACTGAGTGCATATTTCCAGGAGGGTAGCCACAACTCTCCAATTGGACTCTTGGAAGACGTGGGTTTTTGTTTTTTGGGTGTGTTTTTTTTCTTTTTGGTGGGAAATTATGTGTGCTTGTCAATATGTTTGTTAGTAATTTGGTTTGTTTTGTCAATGGAGGTGTTAGTAATTAATGTAGTGTTTCTGTATGCTTCAAAAATCAGTGAGACTCAATACAAAGCATGAGCAATCTAAATATTGTTTCATATAATGTACATGGGCTAAACCACCCCATCAAGAGAAAAAAGATATTGAATCAACTCAAGACATTGCAGAGCTCAATAGCCTTATTACAAGAGACACATTTGACCGAGATTGAACATAAGAAGCTAAAAAGAGAATGGGTGAACCAGGTGTTCAGATTCAGATTCAGATTCAGATTCAGATTTACTTTATTGTCATTCGTGTACACGTGTATACAGAACGAAATGTCGATACATCTGACCCGCACAGTTTCTTTGAACGTCAGCCGGGATAGATAAGATTAACCATGTCTTCGTCAGAATTTTAGCGCAGCAGTTCGTCATCTCGCGGTTCGATGCCTCTTCCAGTTGTTAAATGGTCCAGTTTATTGTTTATTGTTTATTGTTCTACGCATCCTATGGTAAAAGGAGGGGAGTAGCAATTTTACTTGGAAAAGGGGTGGCGTTTAAAGTCGAAAAAGAAGTGAAGGACAATCTGGGGCGATATATAATGATTATAGGGTCAATGGCCGGTTGGGAAATATCAATAATGAATGTTTATGCACCAGTTGAGGAAAAGGGGACTTTTTTTCAAGTATTAGCTAAAGTAATAACCAACTGTGCGAAGGGAATGTTACTTATAGGAGGTGACTTTAACACTGTACAGAATTGCAAAGTGGACAAGTATCCTTCAGTACATGGAACAAATACAAAGACGTCGAGGATGTTAAATAACATAACTAAAGAATTGGGATTGATAGATCCATGGAGAGAGAAGAATCCCCAAACTAAAGACTATACTTTCTATTCAAACCCGCATGGCAGCTACTCGAGAATTGATTACTTTTACATTTCAAGACAACATATGCATACAGTAGTAGAGTGTGGTATAGAGAATATTACTATAAGTGACCATTCTCCAATTACTTTGAAATTAAGTTTAGACAATGAACCCCATTTTAGGTATTGGAGGATGAATGTATCTCTCCTCTCAGATAAAAACGTAGTACAGGAAATAAAACGGTGTGTAAAAGAATATTTCCAAATCAATGACAACAATGAGGTTTCTCCAACAATATTATGGGAAGGAGGGAAAGCTGTAATAAGGGGGAAATTAATAGAAATATCGTCCCGGCTGAAACGAATACGCTTAAAGAATCAGAAGGAATTGGAGGATAAGATTAAGGAACTAGAAGAAGAACATAAAAAAACACCAAATGAATCCAGATTACAGGTATTAAAAACAACCAGAAGCAAATTAGATGAACTTTTGACAAATAAAGCAGAAGGGGCTCTGCGCTTTGTGAACCAGAGATACTATGAAATGGGCAATAGAGCCAGTCGACTGCTAGCCTTCCAACTTAAAAAGGCCCAAACAGATAGAATTATATCACAAATAAAACATCCTATCTCTAAACAATGTTTAGTAAAACCCAATGGTATAGCAGAAGCATTTGCAGATTATTATAAAGAATTATACAAAGACTCAGAAAATGACTTAGATAACTACACGGCACAAAACTTTTTAGGAAAACTACATTTACCAACACTAACAGGGGGGGATACATTAGAAATTATTCGCCCAATTACAAAACAGGAAATACAAGATACAATAAATAACTTAAAAATAAATAAATCACCAGGAACGGATGGATTCCCGGGGGTGTTCTACAAAAGCTTTAAGGAAGAATTAACACCAGTACTGCAGAAAGTATTTAACTATGCTCTAACAAAAGGAGATCCCCCCAAATCATGGTCGGAAGCCATCATAACAGTCCTGCACAAAGAAGGAAAAGACCCAATATTGTGTGAAAGCTATAGACCAGTTAGTTTACTTTGTAATGATCTAAAAATTCTTACAAGCATACTGGCAAAAAGAATGCAGAAATTTATAGCGAAATTAATTAGAAATGATCAAACAGGGTTTATTCCGGGAAGGCAGGGTGCAAACAATATTAGGAGGATACTAAACATAATTACGAGCACAAAATCTAAGACCCAACCCTCGATGTTACTGAGCTTGGATGCACAAAAAGCTTTCGATAGGGTGAAATGGAGCTTCTTACATCAATCACTTATAGCTTTTGGCTTCCCTCCAATATTTGTTGAATGGGTGAAAATTATCTATAAAAATCCGAAATCTCGTCTTAGAGTAAATGGTCACTGTTCAGATTTCTTTGAAATCAAAAGAGGAGTCCGGCAAGGGGATTGCTTAAGTCCACTCTTGTTTGCAATAAGCATAGAACCACTCGCAGAATCAATTAGACAAAATGAGCAAATAAGGGGGATATTGGATGAAGGAGGAACAGAACATAAAATATCATTGTTTGCAGACGACCTGTTGGTAATGCTGAAGGAACCTTCGGTATCAATACCACCACTGTTGGAGAGCCTTAAAATATATGGAGAAGTAGCTGGGTATTCAAATAATGAGAGCAAATCAATAGCAATGATGATATCAGGAAAATGTCCAACAGATGTGATTGAAAGGTTTGATTTTAAATGGACAAATAAAGGGTTTAAATATTTGGGGGTGACCATTACACCACATTCCACACAGCTGTTTGATGCAAATTATGGAATGTTGATAAAAGAAATAAGGAAAGATTTGGAAAAATGGGAAATTTTGCCCTTAAGTCTTATCGGCAGGATAGAAACAATCAGAATGAACATATTACCAAGACTATTATTTCTGTTTCAATCCCTTCCAATTCTGATCCCGGCATCCACATTTAAAATGTTAAATAAGTTAATAGCAAAATTCCTTTGGCAAAACAAGAAACCTAGAATAAAATACAAAACCCTGTTAGCTCCTAAAGAAAAGGGGGGCCTAGACCTACCCAATATTAAATATTACTACTGGGCAGCTCAAATTAAAGCACTCATCTTGTGGATTACTACAGACAAAGATGCGATATGGGTGGACATGGAGCAACGATCTTGTCCAAATATGCTGGTGGAATCGTTACCATACATATCAGTCACGAGGTGGAAGAAATTAAAAATCCAGAATGAATGGATTAAGGGAACTATTAAAACTTGGTCAACAATACAAAAAAAATTAAAAATATCAAGATCTGTGAATAGGGCTACCAAAATAGCGAAAAATCCAGACTTTAAACCTGGGGGTATGGAGGTAGGGTTTCAAAAATGGGCCCAAAAAGGACTGATGTTGATTACCCAAGTATTGGAAGCACAGGCAATGAAATCATTCGAACAACTCCAACAAGAGTTTGACCTACCCAGAAATGATTTTTACAAATATTTGCAACTAAGGCATTACCTCCAGAAACACGAGGAATGGGGGAAAATATGTAAGGAGCCAACTAAGGTAGAGGAATTATTAATATCGTATACAAAAGGACAATCAATAAAGGGGGTTATATCAAAACTATATAAAGCCCTGAGAATGGATCTCAGTAATGAGGACATGGCAGTTAAGGAAAAATGGGAACAAGAAACTAATGTAGCGATAAAAGACAACGAATGGGAAAAAACATTGAAAGAGGGACACAAAATAACCAACAGCCCGACATGGAGGGAGTTTGAATGGAAAGTAAAAATGCGATTCTTCTATACACCCTCTATCACTTCAAAATATAAAAATACCTCAAATCTATGCTGGCGTAACTGTGGGGGGGTCGGTGACTTTACGCATATTTTCTGGAATTGCCCTGTAATATTAAATTTTTGGAGAAGTATCCAGAGAGAAATAAAATTAATCACGGGCTGGGAGTTGCGGTTGGACCCAAAGGCTTACGTAATAGGAATTTTGCCAGAAGAATTACTATCTGGTCAACAGAAATATATACTAAGGGTAATGCTTCTGGTAGCAAAGAAAATGATCACAGTGTCCTGGCTGAAACCACAACCTCCTGACATAAAACAATGGAGAGACAAATTAAAGCAAATGTACATTATGGAAAAAATCACTGCAAGACTTCAACTGAAACTTGACCAATTTGAGAAAAGATGGAAGCCTATCACACAAATTTTACTTGATGTCTAAACACCTCCCCCTATTTATTATGTGCGTTGTTTTTTTTTTTTTTTTGGGTGTATATTTTGATTTATTATTTTATATATATGTATATATATATATATATTTCTTTTTGTATGGATGTATTGTATGAACATTTGTTCTTCCTTTCTATTAATAGTATTTTTTTTCTTTGTTGTTTCTTCTGTTATTTATGAGTGTGTTAAGTGTATATATTTTGTGTTGATGTATGATGGAGGAATCAAACCCCTGTCAAAATTGGTGTGAGAAATAAAAAGTTAAAAAAAAAAAAAAGTTAAATATAACTAAAATGTACCTGTTAATCAACCCAGCCCAAAATAAGTGACGGACTGGATCATATGCTACATTACGTGCAGATGATGACGGTCTTTCGTTTACCACTAAAGGGTGTGTATCAGTTGGAGTATCAGTACCACACTTTGACGTGCTATGCTACACTGGGGGTAAACCTTACAACAAAGCAATTATGTTTCTTTTGGATTAGTTGAAATAAACAAAAAAACTCCCCCTTTTAAGGAAAAAGAGAGCTATATTTTCATGAATGAACCTGTCCTGTTATAAAAGAGATGATTTGATTAAAAAAAAAAACTAGTAAAAAAAAAAAAAAATCCATCATAAAATATTAGGCCATGATTTACCGGAACTGAGCATTGTTAATCACACTGACTCCAATAATTCAAGATTAGATGACTTCGATCCTGACCACAAATTCATATCAGCTAGCTCAGACAATTGCAAATATTATACTGGAAATGAATACAATACCTTTGTTAAATCTGAAGACAAATTCTCAATAATACACTTTAACAGTAGAAGTATGTACACAAATTTTGATGACATCACTGAGTACTTACAACAATTTGAGAACCCGTTTAGTGTTATTGCAGTTTCTGAAACGTGGTTCAGTGAGGGAAGGGGTGTAAATTTTGAATTAAATAATTATAATCTGAACTATGTAAATAGAACTAACAAAATAGGAGGTGGAGTAGCTATATATGTGCACAAAAGATTAAAATCGAAAATATTACAAAACATGTCATTTGTCATTGACGATTTACTTGAATGTATTACAATAGAAATTATAAATGAAAAAAGGAAAAATATCATAGTCAGTTGTGTGTATAGAACACCGGGCTCAAATCTGGAAACCTTCACAAACTGGGCTGAAAAAACATATTCAACAATAAGCGCCAAAACACTATTCATTTGTGGAGATTTCAACATCGATCTAATGAATCCAAACAACCATAAAAACATTGATGACTATATTAATATGATGTACAGTATGAGTTTGTACCCAACTATATTAAGGCCTAGTAGACTCACTTCACACAGTGCAACACTCATTGACAATATATTTACAAATAATATGGAATTTACAAATGTCAGCGGGTTACTGGTTTGTGATATTTCTGATCACCTACCAGTATTTACAGTATATGATGAAAAGGTTACTAGACAAGAATCAATTAAGGATTATGTTTACAAACGAGTTAGAACTGAAGCGACTATTATATCACTGTATGATGACTTAGTTAAACAAAACTGGAATGCTATATATGGTACAGATGATGTGGATGGTGCGTTTGACATATTTTTGGAAATATTCACCAACAAGTACAACAAAAATTGCCCAATGAGACAAATTAATATTAAGAATAAATCTGTAAATCATCCATGGATAACTAAGGGTTTACATAATGCTTGTAAGAAAAAAAACTACTTATATAGAAAATTTATTAAACTAAGAACTAAGGAAGCCGAAACCCGTTATAAAACGTATAAAAACAAATTGACAGGAATATTAAGAGCAAGCAAGAAATTATACTATACCAATTTATTACATCATAACAAAAGTAATATCAAAGGTATTTGGGATATATTAAATAGTATAATAAAAGGAAAGAATGTAAGCAATGCATATCCAAACTATTTTATTGATAAGAACAGTGAAAATTATAATTTAAATCAAGTTGTGGAGAATTTCAATAGTTATTTTGTAAATGTTGGACCAGAGCTCGCTGCAAATATCCCAGAGTGCAATGGTAAACAATTTGAGTCACTAATAAAAATGAACTCCAAGACCATGTTTTTATCTGGGGTTACGGAATCAGAAATCTTAGACGTGGTTAACAACTGTAAAAACAAAACGTCTATGGATTGTTTTGACATCGATATGGTACTAATTAAGCAAATTATAAACAGCATTGTGAAACCATTGACCTACATCTGTAATCTATCATTTCTAACAGGCACATTTCCAAATCAAATGAAAATAGCAAAAGTTATACCAATATACAAAAATGGGAACAAGCACATTTTTACAAACTATAGACCGGTATCTCTGCTTCCTCAGTTCTCTAAAATATTAGAGAGACTTTACAATAATAGACTGGAACAATTTGTAGATAAACATAAATTGATTAATGAAAGTCAATATGGTTTTAGAGCAAACAGATCAGCAACAATGGCAATTATTGATGCAGTAGAAGAAATCACCCACAGTATAGAAAAGAAGAGATACGCAGTCGGGGTATTTATTGACTTAAAAAAAGCATTTGATACCATTAATCATAATATACTATTAAAAAAACTGGAAAGATATGGCATCAGGGGAGTGGCTTTGAAATGGATTCAAAGTTATTTGACGGGGAGGAAGCAATATGTAAAAATGGGAGAGTTTTCATCTGAATATTTGGACATCTGTTGTGGAGTACCACAGGGTTCTATCCTGGGACCAAAGCTATTCAATTTATATATTAACGATATTTTTAATGTTTCAAAACTATTGAAAATAGTAGTATTTGCAGATGACACTAACATTTTCTATTCAAATGATAACTATATGGATTTGGTAACCTGTATTAATCGTGAACTAATTAACCTAAAAGTATGGATGGATATAAATAAATTATCTTTAAATTTAAATAAAACCAAAGTAATATTCTTTGGTAATCGTAAGGCAAATCAAAATTTAGAAGTAAAAATGGATGGTGTCACAATAGACATTGTATCAGAAATTAAGTTTTTAGGGGTCATAATAGACAATAAACTAAGTTGGAAAACACACATCAGACACATACAAACAAAGGTATCTAAAAGCATTTCAATAATTAATAAAACCAAAGTTCTTTTACATTATAATGCATTGTATTTATTATATTGTTCTCTCGTTCTGCCATATTTAACATATGGTGCAGAAGTCTGGGGAAATAATTACAAAAGTTCACTACAGCCCCTTTTTATCCTTCAAAAACGTGCAATAAGAACCATACACAGGGTAGGATATCGGGATCATACCAATATTTTATTCATGCAGTCCAATTTATTGAAACTGGATGATTTAATAAAATTTTTCACTTCACAACTGTTATTTAAAGTCAACAAAAACATAGTGCCAGAAAACATACAAAGATTATTCACTCGGAAGGAGGGAAATTTTAACTTGAGGGGCTGTGGTGAATTCAAAATCCCAAAGGTGAGAACCACCAGGAGAAGTATGTGTGTGTCTGTGTGTGGAGTCAGACTTTGGAATAATTTGCAAAATGAAATCAAACAATGTCCAAATATCCATGTGTTCAAATTTAAATACAAAAAAGCATTACTGGCGAAATACAGAGATGAAGAAAATGGGATATGAGGGAGACTGGAAATACTGCACTTCAAACCATGGCTAACTTGTTGTTATTGTGCTATTATCACATCAGAACTGTTATAAATATTGTGTTTATTTTTATTTATATTATCACTGGTGCCGCAGTGACATTATGCGCATTATGACGTTGAGGGATGGGTATTGCGAAGATTAGTGTATAAAATATGTGATTATTGTAACTTATAATTATTGATATCTGACCTATGTAATAAGTATATCCATGAGATTTTGTTGTATTGTACACAAGAGGGAGCTATCTATAAAATGTATTTAATAGGGAAGATAAAGGGGTAGGAAAAATAAGCATCTGCTTCTGACTACCCCTTTTCGAACATTTTGTGGGACATTATTTCGTTGTTGACTCATTGTTTTTGTCCTGTTTTTATTTTTATGTTCGAAATAAAATTTTCATTCATTCATTCATTCAAATTTCTGCCTGTGAGGCGGACGCTATTGGACGCTTTGAGATCGCCATCGCGTAGGAGTCGGATTTGGGCACAACACCGGCTCGGGAGTTTTTATACCCGTGGTCCACACGAGAAAATGACGCGGAAATGACGCGATGAGGAAGCTGAACAGTCGCCGGCGGGCATACCACCGATGAACAGCGGGTTGGCCAATTTTGCGCATTTTCCATCGCGGGCAACCACGGGCAAAAAAAAAACGCAAAATTTTAGCCGTGGTTCAGCCGCAAACGGCTGTGTGACCGGCCCCTTAGCTCGCTCTAAAGTGCGCTAATGTTATATTACCTATTTTAGTAAGGTAGTTAACATTATTGTATTTGTCAATATACAATACATTATTTATTGGTTGTGGACTTCACCAGCGTGCCTTTTGCAGAGCATCTCCTGGAGAAGGGTCTGACTATTGTAGTAACTTTGCGACAGAATAAGGCAGACATCCCTACAGTCATGAAGGCTAACAGGTGCAGGGAGGTCCACAGTACATAACTTGGGTTCAATGGCAGCATGACCATGATCAGCTATGTGAGAAAAACGGAGAGACTTTTGCATTCCTTTGCACAATGCACCACAACAAGAAAAATATAGGAAGTGATCCTGTTCTAAAACCAGACCTAAAGAGGAGTAGATACTGGAGACCAGATGCATCCAAGGGTTAAGAGCTCGTATTGTAGGAAAAGCTCGGTGGCCCTGGGGGTATGGCGCCCGCCCCGAGCCTGGGAGGTTGTGGTTCAACGGCCGAGTCATACCTAAGACTTAAACATTGGTACCCGTTGCCTTCCTGCTTGGCGTTCAGCATTAGGGGTTGGAATTGGGGGGGTTTGGTCACCTAATGACTCCCAACACCTCAGTTGGGTTGAGCGAGAGGGCTGGGAATCCCCTCCTCTGAATCAATCTCCCAAAAAGAGTCAGAAATGACTCTAGCCACCTCCCACTAGGGGGATATGGCTGTGGTATATATATATATGTATATATATATATATATATATATATGTATATATTTATATATTGTGGAAAAAGAACCGGACAGTTGACAGGGCGCACCTGAGTACAAGATGCACTTT
Source organism: Urocampus carinirostris (assembly GCF_059441175.1). NCBI lineage: Eukaryota > Metazoa > Chordata > Actinopteri > Syngnathiformes > Syngnathidae > Urocampus > Urocampus carinirostris. Next base: position 20,514,857 of record NC_142353.1, on the reverse strand, counting down.
AGAGGGTTTTTTCAAATTGTATTTTTTTGGTGCCACATATAGTCCAGTAAATATGGTAGTGCCAAGTTTGAAAGATTTGGTTATGTTATGTTTACATAGCCGAGAATCATTGTTAGCTCATCTCAAGTGACTGTGATAGTCAGTCAGGATTAAGAGGCAATATGGCAGCCCTCTCAGATGAGTACAAAAGGATGGGTATAACTACATATATTCCACAATTGTGATATGAATTTCTATTATTTTGAGAGAACCAGAAAAAAATGCTTGTCATGCTTGTAATTGCTTAAAATGGTTGCCATGTTTCTCAACAAGTCTGCTTTAAAATGATGCTGACACTGCTCTCTGGTGGCTTCGCTTCGACATTGCATTTCTCCTTTTCCTCGTGATTCATGACAGCTGGCATTAGTTTGCACGAATGCCAGCTATACAAAGCATCATCACCCCCTGCCACTGAAAATGTAAGCTACATATTAGTCATATGTCATTTTTACCGAACACCGATATGGAGATTGTTTTATCTCAAACATTGTCTCAAAAACAAATATTAAATATCTAAAAAATATGTCTTGATAAATGCACACAAATTATCTAAAATCACATATGTAAATTGCAGATACATTAGCCACAGTGGCTCTGTAAAATATTTTTTTCACACCGGATTTTTTTTCTTTTAATGGTACTGAAGAAATTGGAAAATTGTCTTTGAAGGTCCTTAGAAAGTGCTCGAATTTGGCCATGATAAAAGTGTATTCACCCTGAAGAAGAGAAAAAGATAAAAAATACAGGTTTTGGAGGGTCCTTTTAATTGGTATATTGCCAATAATAGTGTAATATTTTACACAAAATGAATGAATAATCTAAAATAGATATACTATTCTACTATATTATAATACTATTTCAGTGAACTTTTAGCTAATTTAAAGTCAAGTCAAGTCTTATTTATTTGTAAAGCCCTTAATCACAAGGAGTCTCAAAGGGCTGCACAGGTTATTGCACAGATTATTATTTCAGACTATTATTACACCATCCCCTGAGCTGAAACCAACATGAGGGCAAGGAAAAACTCAAAAACCTCAACATGAGTAAAATGAAGAAACCTTGAGAAGGGACCGCACATGTGGTAATCCCCCTTTCAGGATGACCAGGCTGCAATGGATGTTGCAATTACAAATAATAGAGATATTTTCAACAAAAAATATAGGTTTAAACTTTTTTACACTAAGCAACTTTAAAGTAGTACAACGTGTCACGTTTGCCATGGCGCCCAATTGGTCCCCGCCGTGTGGCGCCAGGTTCTGTCAAGGTCGCCACGGCGCCCAATTGGCCCCGCCCATGGATACCAGCTGAAACAGGTTGACAGATTGGTCCCTGACTACTTAAACACTGTCTTGTTAGTCGCCTGGGGTCGGAGCGTCTGCGAAACTCCTGCTAAACTCTGTTGTACTACCTCAAGCCCCATGAATCCCCGTTTTGCCTGTGTTTTTGCTCTTGTTTTGCCTATCCCTGTGAATCCCCGTTTTGCCTGTGTTTTTGCTCTTGTTTTGCCAAGCCCTGTGAATCTCAGTTTTTGCCTGTGTTTTGCTCCTGTTTGGTTCTCACCCCCACCGGTATGATTCTGACCACTTCCTCGTTCCGTTCAATCTACTTCCGCGACCAACGATCCCCGGATCGAGTATGCGCTCATTCCTCTTCTCCCCAATAAACTGTGAGTAATGTTACGCGATTGGGTTCTGCTTACTGTTTCCTCTTCTGGTTCTTGACACAAAGCGAAATCCCGGAAAAACACACGACACAACAAAATGTAAACTAAAAATCATCGACTCTTATGTGCAACAACAATGAAGTGAAACACTGAAATATAAATTGAAATGTTTACAGACATACACAAATAAACAATAAAATACAAAACATTTTTAACCTTTATATACTCAACAATAGCGCATATTGACCAATCACAGTTCTTGATTGGTGGGCGCTAGCTCCCGCCTTTCACTTCAAAGAGTTGGCTCGTGGTGCCGTTTGTTTCCGAACGACACATCACGGTTCCACAATCAATCGGATTACATATTGTTTTACGTTTTACGACACGTTTCCCACTTGCCATTTTCTCTGCATTCATCCCATTGGAGCATTAAAGGAGTGTAAGTATTTTCTAATGCAACAAACCGTTGCCTTTTTAAATGCTTGTCTTCCGCTCAGTTTAACCATTTTGATCCTGCACACGTGCATGAGTGTACATGTTTATCTGACCCAAATGTATTCCAAATGGTCTTCCTTTTGGAGAAGGGCGCCTTTAAAAAGCTACACAGAGAGATGCTATGGAGAGGTCAAAGTTCAGGGGCTACATTACAGAAAAAGATGTGGAATGAGGGGGTTGGTTGGCCTTAATGCCGTACAAGTTAAATGTCACATCTTTCCCTAAGCCAGACGTGCCATTTTATTATAGCGACTTATATAACATATAAGGCGTATTGCTTGCTTATCAAAGAATTTGCATGCCTGTAGTAATAAGGCCGTGTTTATTTTTCCTAGTGAGGCAGAGTATCCAGTTGTGCTCCCATCCACACACATATTAGGAGTGCTTATGGAAATGTTAGTGAATCATTTATTTCCAAATCATTGCCTAAGCATGTCATCCTATCTATGGCAATTCCATAAGTCCTCAGTTTTTTTATTGTTTGTGCAAGCATATCTCCTCGTATGATCACGTTAAGGATGTGTCATGCATTCAGATGGAGAGATATTGTCATGAACGGCATGATGAACGCTTCCTCTGGAATCCAAACACTTGAATGACTTTTGAACCTATAATGGAGTGGTTCTACTTTGTACATTCCCTAAAAGGAATGGCTGTACAGTATCTCCAAAAGTCTTCACTTGATATACTCTTTGAGTTTACATACATGCAACTATATTATATCCTTGCTATATTGCATGATGTGGTTGTTTAGGCCAGGAGTTGAAATTCAACCTGGGATCTCTAAACTTTTTGCGGTGGCCGTGCCACTAGCAACACACTCTGGTCACCTTATAACGTTTAACACAAATCATCACGTCAATCCGCGTAATAGATACAAACTCACCAAATGAGCCAACCTGTCATGATTGCCTGAGTGAAGTCACACGGAGCAATCGTTTGGCGCGCTGAAGCGCACTTCCTAAATGGCTGACGTTCTCCACTTAAGCGGTCTGCGTCCAGAGATCGACGTCCGGGTATACACTTTACATCCCTGAGTGTTTCTCCAGACTACAAGGTACCCACGACTCCTCTTGCCTGATTCATGCCTGCCTTCCGTTTTTGAGCTGTTTCCGTTCCAAGTTTCGCGACCTACTCTCCCGGGGCCCATCGACTTACCTGCTCTGCTGTACCGTCCGTCCACCCGTCACGGAGCTGCCATTCCGCCCGAAGAGGCTGACGATCGACAAGCGGCGACTTCCCAAGCCAGCTCCAACAACTCTTTCAAATAAAAGAACTTTTGAAACTAACGCTATTGGATCTGAGAGTCCGTTCTAGTTCATGACACAACCCTGTGGAAAGCTTGTTGGTGTTAAGTGGTCTCGGTGTTGTAGGGCAAATAAGCCCGTCACAGTAACCACTACAACTTTTCTCTTTCGGGCGCCTTTTGTGTTTTTGCTGCAGACCTGAAGGACACAATCTTAAACCCAAGACCTTTCCCGTTTTTCTTTTCGAAGACTTCTCTTCTTTTCGTTCTTTATTGGATTATCAGACGTCGTGTGCCTTTGTTTTGTCAGGACCACGTTTTCCCCTTTTATTTTTCCTTTTACCCTTTTGCTTTTTCGTTCACAACTACATACAGAATGAATTTAAATTTATTTCCTGGATTAACAACCCATGCTTCAAAAAGAACAAAACATTGAATTGTTATATTCCCTCTTCGTTTCAACATCCACCCCAGCCAAAAAATTCAGACCTTTGGGATGGGTGCAATGACTGCGTCCCCTGCAGGACGGTTCCTGAACGCACACAGGTCTCATCACAGAGGCCATAATTTTTCAGCAGATCACAACAAAGTCTGAAACCATTAAGTTTGTGATTGTAATGCAAACATTCATGGTTATGTAAAAATAATGATTAAATGATGCTCCATGATTACAAAATGTGTCATGTTTAGGCCATCCACATGTAAAGGTTAGTCCCGTTCCCATCGGCTTCAAAAACAATCTCATGGTAATTTTTGTTACCTCTACCGCTAATCTAGAAACCAGTTCACACCGTAATAGGCTTGGCCTTGGGCGTAATTTTAACAGCATGCCACTGGCCCTTTAAAACTGGACAGGATCCAGGTCTCGGGCTTTGCAGACGATGCAGTTGACCACTGGCATGTGGTCCCACTTGCCAAGTCCAATAGACCTCATTGGTCCCAATGCTGTGACCCTGGCCAAGATATGAATTTCAGCATACCGGAACATCAGAACGTTTCAATTTCAAATTTATGCTATTTTGGTTCGTGGGGGGGTTTATTTTAGCAGAATTGCCAGTTCGAATGAATTTCCTAAATCAATCATAGCAAAATAGAGATCCCGTTCTTTTCGGGTAATATTCAATTTCTTGTGAGTCATTACGCCATTGACCCTTCCCATCTGTCTTTCTATGTGCCAGACACATTCCATTTCTTTTCATTTACACATGATTACGGTTGGTTTATAACAGGGGTCGGGAACCTATGGCTCGCGAGCCATATATGGCTCTTTCTATGAGTATCTGTGGCTCAGAGACCAATTTGATTGCATGCAAAATTTCTCCTTCTCGTTCAAAATCGGGATTGTCTATCCTATTCAGATACACGTAAAGCCAAACCAGAGCTAAATGTGAAGGAAACACTTCACAGTATATATAGGGCACGTTTTTCACTACAATTTACAGTCAAGGTGTCACACAAAAAAAGGGGGAAAAAAACTCGTTTTGGCTGTACAACGCTAAAGAATCCTTTATTTAAAAGTTCACTATATAATCTGTGTTCAGTGTTCAGATACTTTATGATGAATCCACAGAACTGTAAATACGCCAAAACACCGGAAGAGAACTTAGTCATTTGATTGGGTGAGTGGGAGGGATGGGTGGAGCTATGCAAAAAGTACAAGCATTCCCTCCCATCTCTCGCCAAAGGTAAGCACATAAGGCACCCTATTCTCAGAATGTTGTGACGTTTTTACAAAATAAATGCTTGCATCTGGTTTTGAAACCAATATGTATGAAAAAAAGGGTCAAAAGGAGTTTAACCGATCTTGAGTAATTGCAAGAAAGAGACAAGTTTAAAGTGGTCTGTTTGTTGAATTTGGGACAGGGGCTCTGGCATTATTCTCTTTTCATAATTTTTATCAAATCATCAAAAATAAATGTGCTAAAGACTAAGCTTTTGTCTGGGGCGCGGGTTAAGCAATTTAGTAAATTTGTCTCATAATATACGGTGTGGCTCTTTCCCAAAATAAAATTAATATTTTTTGCTTTTATGGCTCTTTGAGTCAAAAAGGTTCCCGACCCCTGGTTTATAACATCCCACATTTCTCTTAATACAATGGTTTTTTTTTGTTTAATTTCAATTCCAGGTATAAATCAACCGTAGTGTGTGTTAGCTTAAATAGTGTGTGTAGTCTGTTTGGTACACCATTCTTATCATTTATTAAATATATGTTGTAAGTTTTGTCTTCCGATTATAAGACTGATCAAACTAAACTTTAATTTGACTCGCTGGCGCCCTCTAGTGGGAAATTTGGTACCTGCCTCAAATAAAGAATAATTCTTTCAAAATCTGAATATATTGAAATTAAAACCAAACTTCTTATAGTGAGATGATCTTTAATGATGGATATATGAATCCTCCAACTCCGCTGCCAAAAGTTTTCTATAGCTCCCGTTCAAGTTCAGTCTGAAACTTTGCAGTGTCAGTACAACAACAATAGGTAAAAAATAATGGAACTTATTTTCCTTTTTGTGCAGCCCGGTACTAAACTATCATTGGCCTGGTACCTGGATGCGGCACTGTAGTGGCCAGACACAGGTTTACTGTACAGTTTCCTGATGTATTGGCCTCACTAACGCAATTTGAGCATCCTTCAATGACCAAACGTTTTAAAAAAAGAAAATTTGGGTTGAGTTTTGGAGGGATTTAGGGTAGATGGGTTGGGAGTGGAAGCTTAGACTAATTTGTGAGTTTTAAGTACAATAACATTTCTCCTTATTTTTTAGTTCTCATGTAGGGAGGTGTTGTGTGAATGGGTAAGAGTGAAGCACATTGTAAAGTGTTTTGGGAGGTTCTCATCGACTTGAAAAGCGCTATATAAATGCAGACCATTTACATATCTATTCCTTATACATTAACAATCCAACCACATACTTTTTTCTTTTATCTATTAACTGTATTATACATTTTCTATTTGACATGTCAAAGTAAAATCTGCGGTCAACATCCAGCCCCAAATCGGTCTTCTTCTGCCCCTGAGATTATCTTGACTCATTATTGTATTATACACCAGGAAATGTATATTTATTTTAACTATATGATACTCATCCTGGTACTTTTCTATTGTAGTTTAGTGAGTGATGGAAAGTTACTGTTATTTTCTTTCTTTGAAGTTAATTTACTTTTACTCAAAGAATAGAATAGGCTTGTGATGGTGCCTGAATAATACCGACCTCTTTCATTTACATTGATGTAATGGAGATTTTGAGCGAAATTAAATGTGTCATTTGTGCCTCTTGAAAATGAAAAAGTATTGACTGAGCCATAAGAAAACACGGCTTTATTTATATGATCACTTTGGAATTTATTTGTAAGCTTTTATTAGGTTCAATTAGGTTTACTAGACCAGTGGATCACAACAGGTCTGACTTCAGGATCCAACACCCCACCCTAATTACAATCAGCAACCTAAATCAATTAAAAGAACAAAACTCCTTTCAAATGTCTTGAATGTAAGGATTCTGCAGTTTGAACCAGAGATAGCAGAATGTATTCACATAAAAAAGACCTGCAAAAACAAAACAACTTCAAGAAATATTATTGCCTTTAATGCTTAATTAGCTGAAATTTCGATGAATTCCAAAGCGCTTCACTTTCTTGGCTTTTTCTTCAAGATAATAAAATCAATATCACATATTTTCTCCGCTGTATCTGTGTCAGCGCCATCCTTGACAAAACTTTGAAAGGGGATGCTACAAAGAAGATAAAGATTCTGGTGGAAACAGCATATCAAGCATGCTACGACAGGTTTGGAGTCAAGAAAGAGAAGCCCGAGAGACAGCCATCAGGCCCCAGCAAAAGGCAATGCCACATTGCTGAAATGCTTCAAGACCTGCGGGACGTCAAAAAGAGATGATGGAGAGTAGAACATCAGGAGAAAGAAACCCTGACATGAGGACATCAAGCTGGTGATGTCTCATATGGGCTCCATACAGATGAGGTTTAGTTAAAGGATTTTACCACCAAGCGGCAGAGGCTGGAAAAAGGGATAATGGCTGGTTGCTCTATATCGGTCTCCCTATTTGTGAGAGCAATAAACCTGCTGCTCAAAGCAGGAGTTTACCAGTGTAAAGGACCAGCAGCTTAGATGGGACAAGACACCCAGCCTTTATGGACGACCTCCATTCTTGGGAGATGATGGATCCTCAGTGCACTGGAGAAGATGGTCACCTGGGCTTGCATGCAGTTCAAACCTGGTAAATCCAGAAGCCTGTGCATCCTTGAGGGAAATCTGACCAGCAAAACCTTCAGTATACAGGGGTCAGAGATTCCAACCATTCAGGATGAGCAAATCCGATGCCTGGGGAAGAGCTACGACAGCACTTTGAAGGACATGGGGGACTTGGTGGACACCACAGCCCAGCTTAAAGAGTAGCTGAAGAGAGTAGGCAGGAGTTTTCTACTGGGGAGGTTCAAGTTATTCTGTATTCAGCATAGCATCATACCAAGACGTCAGCGTCCATTTCTGCTTTACAACTTTTGGATGACCAGAGTCAAGGCTATGAAGAAAATCTTTAGCAGCTCTATCCGCAAATGGAATGGGTGTTCCTTCAGGCTTCAGCTCAGTCAATATTTATAGTAGGTCATCAATACTCTGGTTACAATGCTCCTCTGTCATAGAAGAATATAAGGTCACCAAGGCAAGGCCAGCGTGCACGCTGTATGTCTCAAGGAATGCAGAAGTTAGGCATGCAAGCTCTGCCATCAACTGCGGCAAAACAAGTGGAAACCCCTTGAGGCGGTGAAAGATGCAGCTATCGTTGGGCAGTGGGCAGGGCACACCCTGAACTGGTTGCCAGTCAGTCACCGGGCACATGGAGACATTCAACAATTCACATGCGCGTTAATACCTAGGGACAATTTGGAGACACCAATCAACCTGCCGTGTGCGTCTTTAAAATGTGGAAGAACCTGGAGTGCCCAGAGGAAACCCACACAGGCACAGGCAAAACATGCAAACTAGCTATAATGGAACCCTAGACTTCTGCATCGTGGGGCTGACATGCTAACAACTCAGGCGCCAGGAAAGAAAAAAATATTTTGTAGAAAAGTCAAGGACCGATGGGGAAATATTGGCCAAAAAGCCATACATACCATCACGTGATTCTCACTCAGCTGAGTTTTGGCAAGGTCATGATTTTGAATGGTTGTCAGACTCCCAACCTACCTTTTCCAAAACATGGGCACTCCTCAATGTGGCATTCGACAACAGGTCCCCAGGTCTTAGTGTGATCATGTGTATCTGTTTGACATAGTGCAAATTTGTGCGCTGACAAATTTAGCGTGTATGTGCTTATGACAACAATGTAAGTTGGACATCAGCGAAGAAAGAAGCAGCTGTGTCCCTGTGTTCATCTCGTCTTTTCCTCTCTCCTCACCCGCCTGGACGTACTGCCATTGTGTTTGTCTGCCTGCTAAAAAAAAAAAAAAAACGTAAAAGAAGGGTTAAACTACTATGACCACAGACACTGTGGGGATTTGGGGATAGACAGGGGCAGGGCTTGCGTTTAGATTTATTTTATCTCATGAGAATGATGTGAGAGTACATCCGGAAACTTGTTAAACAACTCTTGTTTTTGGTTCCAGACCCCGAGAAACTTTTTCCATTACAACTATTGACATATTTTACTATTTTTTTGGACCGTAATAGTGCATTGTCAATCTTTCTGTGACATCTGATAATGGAATTCCCAAGGATCACAATTCCTGAAAAAGGAAAAGGCTTGGGAAGACATGTTTTTTTTAAAGGAAAACCCAATGCATTTTTTTAAAAAAATAAGCAAGACAACATCAAACCAAATAACTAATAACCTCCCATGCATGTTTTCGAAATGTGGGACAAAAAAAATCAAAGCGCCTGGAAAAAACCCACAGAGGCAGATCTTGCGAACTACGCAAAAGGATGTTGGTAGCTGGGATCGAACCAAGGATCTATTAACTATAATACGCACCTGTCAACGCAGGAGGGTTCAAATTCATTTTAGCTCAGGAGCCACATGGTAGAGAGAACTCTCTCACAGGGGCTGTAATAGTTAATGAGTGGCATAAAAAGTGTGCCTCAGCTGTAGAGCTCGGGATCTTTTTCAATTAATATACAATTATGTTTGAAGGGTGTAAGATTCCATTACATAACTAATATTGAGTGGGATAGCACGACAGCTGAGCGGTTAGCATGTCTGCAGCACAGTTCTGAGGACATGGTTTCAAATCTAACTACCAGCCTTCCTGTGCGGAGTTTGCATGTTCTCTCTGTGCCCGCGCAAGGTTTTCTCTCACATTCCAAAAAATATGGCAAGTGAATTGCTCAAGCACCGCAGTAACCCTACTGAGGTTAAGCGGTGCAGATATTGGATGAATGGATTATTGAGTTATTTTCCCCTTCATCTTTTTCCCATTATTGAGATTTAATCTCTTGTAGCATTTATTAACTGTGCATTTGTCAAAAGAGAAACACAACATAATATTGGGTGGCGGCAGTAGCCCAGGAGGTAGAGTGCTCGTCTTGGGATCAAGGGATCCCAGTTCGTATCCCGGCTAGTCCGTGTTACATGTCGAAGTGTCCTTGGGTAAGACACTGAACCCCTAATACCCCCAAAAAGCAGGTTAGCGTCTTATGTGGCTGCAATACAAGGCCGCTATTGGGAAATGTGGAGCACATTGTAAAGCGCTTTGGGAAGCCATTGACTTGAAAAGCGCTATATAATTGCAGATCATTACATAGCATACTTGAAACTGTCATTTTTCAATGTAATTCGGTTCATCTCTATCTTGAACTTCTCTAAACATTGTCTTTTTGGCTGGATTAAATCCGTTGGCTAGCCTGATCCGGCCTGCTTGCTTGACCCCCCCCCCCCCTTAGCAGCTAACCAGTCTCCACTGTGCTGCCCGGGTAAATAAACAGATTATGATTGAAAAATATATATGAATGCATAACTACTGTATAACTACATAAAACATGAAATAATCCAAAAACAAATGAATACTTTAATCAAGTAGTCTTTCAGGCAAACCCAACAATGTCCACAAACATAGCAGGGGTGCTGATTTACAAATGAAAACCTAGTGAGGTTAAGAAAATGGCTGAAAAGATGGTCATTCTTCTGCATCAAAGCAGAATGCACAAACTCCTTTCCGTCCACACTGGTGTGCATGACCCAACCTAAGGGTCTCATCCCTGACCCAGGGATGTCACTCCTAATTTAATTTAAAAAAACATTTGGGTGCAAATTACGCCTCCTGAAAATATCCGGAATAAAATGTGCTCAGTGGGATGATATGCCGTTTTACTACACGGCCAACAACCTTCATAAATAAACACATCGTTAAACAAAACAAACATTTGACAGCATAAATCAAAACAGAGTATTATTATTTTTGTAAGGGTATAATTTTGCTACACTCTTCAGTTGCTCAGGGCGCTATTGACTTGCTTGTCATGGTTACAGTTCCAATCGCAAGTGGCAATTGAATAAATTGGAAATGCTCAAATGGCATGCGCCTTAAGGCATCGCCATTCATTTGTAAAACGCAGTGCAGTGAGCGGTAGCCTTCGGTGTTTATATAAATGATTCTTCCTCAACCTCCTATGGAAGAAAAAAATGATGAGGAAGAGGTGTTTTTGTGTTGCAGTCATTTACAGTTGGTGTCCACAGCTCTTTGACGACCTCTGTAGGCCAATATGAGTACAGGTTGAAACTGAACATGTTGAGTCGAACGATCAAAATGAATAGCTTTTACAGTTTCGATTTAATTGTATGCCGTGCCAGGTAATTTACACCAGTTTTCAACCTTATTTCCCGCCACCAAAATATATCGAGGCACAGCAAAATGTTAAAAAATTAAGTCCTTGTACCGATTTTTAAAATTACCATATTACCTAAAATTACAATATACTTTTATCTTTTGTGGTCAGCTTGGCGACATTTTGGTTAATAATTATGCTGTAATTTTGAGTTTAACTGTATTTTTACCCGTTTTCAAGTTGTACTTAATATTTTTTCCGTTTTTTTTCCTTTTAGAAAAAATAATACTTGATATCAGCAAAATTGCATAGCCTATGACAGTGGAACAAACCTATTTTTTTACCTCGGTCTGTAAAATGTTACTTTTTAATTTAAACAAAAAAAGATCAAATTAAGCAGAAATATAGCGGACAATTATCTCAGCTACCTCTAGGTGAGGCTCATGTTATGTAATACAAAAGAAAAACATTCTCACCTACGGGTGTTAACAAAAATAAACCTTTATGTAGTAGTTCATGTATTTCTGCTTATAATTCAAACAGATAATTTTTTTCTTCACAGAACACTGTAATGTTTTTTTTTTTTTTTTAATTTTTTTTTTTTTTTACCACTAAGAGGCGCTGCCCCCTATTGAGTTGTTGGACTATATACAGTTGGATAAAGTTCTCAACCCCCTCCCCCCACCTGCTTCCCAGACCACCCTAAACAAGCACACAAGACTGAGGAAGGAAAAAAAAATAGAATATATATATATATATATATATATATATATACTGCGATTGGCTGGCAACCAGTTCAGGGTGTCCCCTGCCCACTGCCCGAAGATGGCTGGGATGGGCTCCAGCCCCCCCGCGACCCTAATGAGGCTAAGCGGTACGGCTAATGAGATGAGATGATATATATATATATATATATATATATATATATATATATATACAGTGGAACCTCGGTTCTCGACCATAATCCGTTCCAGAACCCTGTTCGAAAACCGATTTGTCCGATCACCGAAATCATTTTTCCCATTAAAAAGAATATAAAACGTTTTAATCCATTCCAACACCCTGAATGTTTACCTTGAATGTTTAACGTAAACTTAAAGCTAACCCAGACTAATCGTACGTTTGTGTTATCGTAATCTTCCGTACGAAAGTTTACGCTAACATGAATGTGTAAAAATAAAAAAATCAGGTCGTTTACAAGTCATTTAGCACCCGGATCTCCACAACAAGTGGTGAGCGGTTCATTGGAAAGGGGGCTCCGTTCCAACACCCTCAATGTTGGGCTCCGTTCCAACACCCTGAATGTTTACTGAATGTTTAACGTAAACTTAAAGCTAACCCAGGATAATCGTACGTTCGCGTTATCGTAATCTTCCATACAAAAGATTACGCTAACATGAACGTGTAAAAAAAAAAAAAAAAAAAAAGGATAGGGAAAAGAATTATGAATAAGATTTCTTACCTTTGTGGTGGTCAGCAGAAGGCGCAGGCAAGATCAGACACTCGATAACAGTTGATCACGATATGAGCGATCTACAACCGTACGCCGCTCAGCATCGCACCCTAGCGTACGCACTCATTTATTACCGGCGTTCGAACTCAGATTTTTGGACCGAACAGCGAAGCAAGAATTTCTGGAAATTTTTGGTCAGACTCCGACTTGTTAGAACTGAGAGGCGTTCAAAAACCGAGGTTCCGCTGTGTGTGTATATATATATATATATATATATATATATATATATATATATATATATATAGTTAGAAAATTTCCTGTTGGCTTGTTGTACTCATTGTCAAAACAGATGGGTGCAAATGTTTATACCTCAGTAACAAAACCAACACTTGCATGATTGATCGCTTGCTACAGTAAATAAGACAAATAATAATGCTGAACGTGTTTTTGCTCAACCAAAGATTGTGAAGGGCTTATATACAATTGCCCCACGCAGTGTTATCATAAGTCTGAACATTAGCATCAGATGACTACCATATTTAACGCACTATAAAAAGCATATATATATATTATTTTTCATATACAAGACGTACTGGACTATAAGCCACATATAATTAAAAGTACAATATGAGCTAGAGTTGCATAAAAATCATTAAAATTAGACTAATTTATTTCATAGAACATAAACTAACATTATAAATTTGGTTTCACCACTAAAATCAATGGCCTCTACAAATAAAAAGAATCAAAGAACAATGACGGGTGGATGATTAAAAAAAAAAAAAATCAGCAAGAGATAAACTCAGCCCAGTCCAAACTCAAATGTAATAATTGACATTCTAGGTGCGCTTTCATACCAATTGTCACGGTTGCCATGGCGCCCAGTTGGCCCCGCCCATGTGGCGCCAGCTGCGGCTCGTTGACGGATTGGATTCCCATCTATTTAAGCTCAGTGCTCTAACTCACCCTTTGTCAGTCCATCAACGAACCTCTGCACCCGCGAGACGTGGGTTTTGACTCTGTCCGGTTTCCTGTGTATCCTGTCCGGTTTCGATACCGTCTGTTTAGTCCTGTTTTCATTTCAGTCTCCGGTTTCCAGTGTCTGGTATCGTGCCCTTCATTCTCGTCTTGTCTGATATCCGTCTCCAGTCTCCCATATCTGTTATCAATCTTTTGAATCCCGTTCTGTCCGGTATCGACATCATCTGACCTGTATCGGCTCGTGTAACTCATATCAATCTCGTTGGTCTCTTGCTTTCTGTTGTTCCACGCCAGACTTCTGTCTTTCTTCTTTCGCCCAGCGATCGCCAAATCACTGGCGTTTCGTGTTAACGTGCACGACTGCCCCATTTCCCGTAAAATAAAAGCTTGTGTGAGAAATGTCAAGCATTTGGGTTATCCTCCTGTTCCAGTTCTTTACACCAATACGTATTTAGGTTTTTAGGTGCACTATAAAATATGGCATGTGACTCTGAAGAAAGTTGACAACTACAAAAATTAAAAAATTGAATTTTACAAAGCTGTTTCTCACATGGCTAAGTCTTTAACAAGTGTTTATTTTGGAGTGCAATGTCTAATCTCACTGCAAACAATGTTTCCAACATTGTTATCAAATACAACAAAGACAATTCTAATTCTATTCCATTCTGCAATTTGGAGCTGAGCGGATACATGTAGTTAAAGAATCTCTCCCTAAGAGTCAAGTGATCCTATAAATTACTAGAATGAATTTCATCTGCATGATCGATGCCTTCACTTTAATTTCACACTTTTATGCTTGACTCCCCCCTGTGATGACCTAATTTCACAGCAGCAAAAGCAAACAACAATATGAAGTGCGTGAGTCACATTTGACGCCAAGAGAGACAAGACAGAACGCCCCCGGGAGGTTTTCCGGGGCCAATTTACATTTCCAGCAAAAATATTTCACCCCCTGCCCAATTGCTGTGAAATTGTTTTGAGGTGCGACTAAAGTCTTAGTTGACTGGCAATGCAAATTCAAAGTGATATCCCATTTTACTAATCAGCATCTGACATAATTTTTTTCTGAAAGTGTGTGCATCCGGGGTAAGCAAACTGCGGCCTGCAGGTCACATCCTGTCAATCAGGCCTTCTAATCCGGCCCGCTGAACAAAAATGATCCATCTATCTATCTATCTATCTATCTATCTATCTATCTATCTATCTATCTATCTATCTATCTATCTATCTATCTATCTATCTATCTATCTATCTATCTATCTATCTATCTATCTATCTATCTATCTATCTATCTATCTATCTATCTATCTATCTATCTATCTATCTATCTATCTATCTATCTATCTATCTATCTATCTATCTATCTATCTATCTATCTATCTATCTATCTATCTATCTATCTATCTATCTATCTATCTATCTATCTATCTATCTATCTATCTGCCTGCCTGCCTGTCTGTCTGTCTGTCTGTCTGTCTGTCTGTCTGTCTGTCTGTCTGTCTGTCTGTCTGTCTGTCTGTCCCTTCGTTCGTCTCTTCGTCTGTCAGGTGAATAATGTTCAGAAAATAATACAAAAATGGCTATTTAGTGCTTAAAAGTGTGTCCTCATATAAGAATAACGACAGAAACACAGACATAATATTACTTACTACAACAATACTTTAATACACAAAAAACTGGTACAAAAAGACAACTACCTAAATACTATAAAAAAACAATTAGAGTAATATTACAAAAAATGCTACAGAAATACCACATTACTACTACACCAATACTACATTACAAACAATTCTACTACAGAAATATGACGACAGAAATGCTACAAAAATTCTACAACAAAAATACTACAAAATACAACTACGGTAATACTACAAAATGCTACAAAATACAACTTAAGTAATACTACGAAAATGCTACAGAAATACTACAAAAATGCTACAGAAATACCAGAAAATGTATACAAAAATTCTACAAAAATACTACTACCGTCATGATTACTGATGTGAGCTGTGCCCGCTCATTTGGCGCCAACTGCTGTGGGTTCTGATTGGCTCCCTGTCAGTATTTGAACCCAGTCCTGTCTGTCCCCTTTTGTCAGTCCGTCTAGGCAAGCCTTTTTTCGACCCTGGCTCCCACCTGTCCCGTTTGTTTGCTCCCGTCTGTCTCCCGCTTCTACCCGTTTTGATCCTGACCACTTCTGCTCTCCCGTCCCGGCTTACAACCTCTTTTTATCCCCAACTACGTCTACTCTCCCGTTCTGGCTTACGACTCGCTTACGACCACGCCTTGCTCTCCCAGTCCCGGCTACCGACCCGTTTTCCCGTCCCTGCTCGCTACGGAAGATCCGCTTCCGCGTTCGGAGCACCAGCCGAGTACAAGATCAATTTGCGTCCAGCATCCAGCGAACACCGGATTGTGGGCGCAGCCTTTTCTCTTTCCTCCAATAAAACTTGTCAGAAATGTAACGCAATTGGGTCCTGTTTCCGTTCTGATCCTGACAACTACACCAGTACTACGATAAAAAATGCTACTACAGAATGGCACAACTACGGAAATACTAAAAAAATCCGACTATTGGAATGCTATCGTATAAAATGACTACTACAGAAATTTTCTAGAAATACCAAAGGAATACAACGAAACTAAATATTAAATGAAGTGCTAAAAACAGGGACCCGATACTTTTGTTTAATTCTTAGCATTTCAAAACGATTTGATGAAACTAATTTATTTGAAAAGAAATATAAAAAGAAATATAATATGTAGATGTCTGCATGTTTTTTATTCATAATAAAAAAAATGGATAGGTCTTCAGGCCCGGGCCCCTGATGCCAATGCGGCCCGAGACTTCAAAAGTTGGCCCACCCTTGCATTACATGATCCGAGGGCCTCTTGATTCTTGGATCGTGGTTAATCTATGTGGAGAAAGAGCAGGAGTAAAGTGATAATTATTAAGTTATGCTAACCGAGTTGCTGGAGATTTGCTCCTTTCTTGAGTTTTCCTTGATCTTATCGTTGTGGCTGATATACCCTCTCAGAAAGCATTTAACACATTTTATCTGACTAAACCTTTTGAAAGTGTGCTTGCATGTTGAGTCAGCCCCACACCACTTGGAGGGGCCACTGCTGCGTTTGATTCTGGTAGCCTAGATGGTAGGGCACCCGCTCAGAGACTGGGAGGTCGCTGGTTCAAGCCTCGGCCGAGTCATACCTAAGACTTACAACATTGGTACTCATTGACTCCCTGCTTGGCGTTCAGCATTAGGGGTTGGAATTGGAGGGCTTTGGTCACCTAATGACTCCCAACATCTCAGTTGGGTTGAGCGTGGGGGCTGGGAATCCCCTCCTCTGAATCAATCTCCTAAAAAGAGTCAGAAATGACTCTAGCCACCTCCCACTAGGGGGATATGGCTGTAGTATATAGAATTTAATATAATAAAAAAAAAATCCTGGGCATTGACAACAAATCTTATATTTATGAAGGAACTAAGCATACAGTGGGTCAACGAATGTATTCATTTTTTTCTAGAATTGCAGAGCTCTATTTTATTGGAATTTAAAACTCATGTATTAAAGTTTCTGTCTTTATTCACTGTAAAACGCCCAGTGAGAAAAAAATTGTCAAATAATCCAGATTCTGTGTAAAATATAGGAGATAATTTATCTTAAATTAAAGGTGGAGTGCGTGGTTGATTTTCCCCCCGATTAAATATGTGCTAACACTGATTTCAAAGAGCCGCTATGTTTTATTATGCACTTCGCCTATATCCTTTTATCTTACTTTTAGCAGAGATGTTCCGGGCGGAACACATTAGGTTGGAGGAATGGGGGCTGAGGGGAGTGCTGAAGATTGACTTAATGCTTGTCACAGCATTTTTTTTTTATTTCTATTTGTAAGCCTAGCATGAAAATGGTGAAAGTAAGGAAAGGCCAGCCTCAAGTAGAGTCCAAACACCAACCCAAACCACAAAATAAATAAATAAATAAGAGTTTATGTGAGTACGTGTAAGAAATGCATGTGTACTTGCATGTGCGTCAAGAATGAGCTGACACAGATCGAGGATATACGTTTCAAATTCTGTATAGCTCCCTTAAGTGTTATTTGGCCAGTCTTACTAAAAATAACTCATTAAATTAAACGTGAATGGCTGAATGGTTCTCATTTTATTTTTTATTTTGTCTCACAGAAATGTAAATGTAAATGGTCTGCATTCATCTAGCGCTTTTCAAGTCAATGAAGACATCCCAATGTGCTTTACAATGTGCTTCACACTTTTCTCTTTTACACACTTATATACCGATAGCAGCGTTAGCCATGCAAGGCAACTGCCTGCTTATCGGGGGCATTAGTGATTCAGTGTCTTGCCCAAGGACACTTCGACGTATAAGACGGAGGAGCCAGGAATCTAACTTGCGACCTCTTGATCCCAAGTTGAGCACTATACCTCCTGAGCAACTGCCGCCCCATATACAATTAGTATGTAAGGTATTACTGCGCCGAGTGTCTGCAGGTAGAAAATAAGACACGCAACTCTCTTGCCCCAGAGCAGAGGGTGATAGTGAGACCAAGGATTCCGATTTGGCATAACCCTCTCCGAAACACAAAATTTGTGATAGTATTAACAAGTTAACAAAAAGATCAAGACATCCACTGTTATTTTTCCCCGTTGCATGGACTGGCAATGGGACCTAATGTACCCAATCATTTGGAATATATATTTTTTTTCCTCGCAGCCCTTTTGCCAAAGCGTTTAATGCAAAGAAGCCTGTGACTCAAAATGTGTGACCACCCATGATCTGGAATCTTTTGCATTGGTGAAGATTTGGGAAAAGGAATCTCTCAACTGGACTTTTTACATTCTGTTATTACCTATATTTAATGTTGAGGTTGATTGTGAATTATCTGTTGAAGCATTTGCAACAGCCATTGCAGCCTGGTCCTCTTGGAGGGGAACTACCTCACGTGTGACCCCTTCTCAAGGTTTCTTCATTTCCCTCAAGCTCAAGTGAATTTTGTTGTTGTTGTTGGTTTCCCTTGCCTTCAGATCAAGGATGTTGTAATGGTGGTCTGAGCAGCCCTTTGAGACTTTTAGTGATTGAGGGCAACAGTAATAAATATGGCTCGACTTTTATTCATAATGGAGGATTACTTATATTAAGTAACAAAATTCTATTTAAAATGAGCATCATTACCTTGTCAGAACAGATGATTTGAAAAATGTCTCGTTTTACAAAAAAAATATATTTTTATTCTACTTTAAAGGGACAGTGTGTACTAATTGAGCGCTGGATGTCACTGTATACTATAGTGAACCCAAAACAAGTGCTACAAAGAACAAGGAAGATTACAAACTACGCAGAATCAATGTAACCAACATGAGACATTTTTCTTCTCATTTTTTGCAAATAAAGCAAATTTAAAATAAATGAATGAAAGAGAAAACAGAAAAGAAGAATGACTTAAATCAAAAAGAAAACAGTAAAATGTAAAAAAAAGAAAAAATAAGACCAAAGAAAATAAGAGAAAGAGAAAAAGAAAAATAAGGATGGAGCACCTGACTTCCTCTATCTTCCAAGAAACCTTTGTGTGAAACCTTATGCGTTTGGGTCTACCATCTGTTCTGGTTCTGACAGTTTAAGTGCAGGAGTTGGGAATGTCTGTGACCCAAAGAGCCATAATAGCAAAATATATATATTTTTTTTCGAGACAGCCATGCCATATATTTTAAGACAGGTTAAGCAAAACCACCAAACCGGCTCTTTAAAAAAATTGAATTCTTAGTGCATTTTGTTTCACTGAGTGACGTTAGATGATCAGATAAAAATCATGAACTAGAATAACGCCAGAGTCGGTGTTCTATATCAACACATATATCGATTTAAACTTGTCTCCCTCCCTCGATTACTTAAGAGCGTTGATGCTCATTTTGACTTTTATTTTTTATAAATAATGGTTTCAAAACTAAGTGAAAGCAGGGTTCTTTTGTGAAAATGTCGTAAAATACTGCAAACAAGAATAGTGACGATTTCCTTTTGGCGCAGACTGCGCTGGGCAGAGAGCTACCACCCCATCAAATTGCTCTGTGTGCTTGGCTGGTGTTTCTGGCTAATTATAGTTTTTCTGTGAGTTTTCATCATTAAATGTCTCAGCTGTAACCCTAAATTGTTTAATGAGCTTCCATATAAAGGGTTTTTTAGTGATTTGGGGCTGTTGGCGTGACACCTTGAACTGTAAACTGTAGTGGGTATTGTTCATATACTCGACTGAACCATCCATATTATAAACACTACATCAGCTATGCAAGCACCTGACTATATTCTGTGCTTGAAATAATTAGAAAGCTATTGATGAGATTTGCACGAGTATAATCTTATTTCCTGCATATGTACTAATGGAAAGAGCTATACATGGCTCGTGAGCCATACGTTCCTGACTTCTGATTTAGTGGCTGAGTAATCCTATTTTAACTAAACTTCTGAAAAATACAACCTGGTTATAACATAGTAACAACATATATAACATAATTAGTTGTTATTTTGGAAATACGTATCAAAATGTTAGCCCTGCATTGAAATGTGACAAAAAGCCGCTCTCAGCTTCAAAAAGGTTGGTGACCCATGCTATCGTCTAAATTAAGTCAAATATATGAATAAATAAGACAAATATTCCATAATCTCTGTTCGTCAATAGTACACTGTGTAATATTTGACCACTAGATGTCTCTATACTTATTAGTGCAACCAAAAGTGAGTGCTACAAAGCACAAGGAAGAGACTCATTGTGACCGATATATTTTTCCCCAAAATGTTGTTGCAAAGTTTTTAGTTTTTTGGAATACCCTTAGCAGCAAGATGGCGGGCAATCATGTCTTATTCCACTAGGTGAGCTCTATGTTATGTAAAATAAATACAAACTTCTCGACCTGAGAGTATTTAAAAAATGCACATATATATGGTAGTTCATTTATTTTTGTATATTGTTCAAATTAATATTGTTTTCTGAATAAATATATTTTTATTACCACTAACAAGCAGTAAATAATACACAATGTCCCTTTAAGATACTTTTTTTGGGTTTTGTAGCAAATAGTAATTCTTGTGTTGCCAGACCCAGTGCCAGCAATTTTAACTTATTATTGATGGCCTACAGAACATTTAGTTTTGTAGCTACGTAGGACATATCAAGAGAATTATTGAACCCTCATCTTTCATGAGAAACATAATATATTTTTAGCATTTACTATTGTTATTCAACAGTTGAACATTGCTTAGCTTCTTGATAACACTAATTTCCAAGAATACTTCTGAGAAAAACGTCTTATTTCGAATAGGATGCATTTCGGGCAGAACTACACTTTGGTGTTTTTTTTATTTTATTTTGCATTTGTGATACCTCGTATATCTAAACAGTGCTTTCCCTAAACACAAGGGCACTTTGCTTGCAAAATAATATTTTCTTGCAAGAAGACTGAACTTATGCTTAAACAATGTATGAACTCTGCAATGGACTTTCTCATTCTTTTAGAAAGAAAAGAGCTTGAAACATTACCAGTACAGACTGTACTTATCCATATCTTTGTAACTCTGACCAAACTGCTTCACTGCGCCTCTACTCGCCATACGGGCATGCCTACTTACTTCAATTGCTTGATACGGGAGGCATGACTAGGAAGTGTGGGCTTATTTGATGTGTGGACAAAACTGTGAGCTAAGCCATTCCTACTATGAAATGGTGATTATCATACTATAATTCCCAGAGGCTTTATACATAAACATGAGCTGTGCCTAACCCTTTATAATAGTTTCTTTAAATAAAGCAAAAATAACCCCAACAACAACAACTGCAATGTATTTTTACGTTTTGTCCATCCAACTAATTTTTAATACCACACAGAGACAAAATAAGGCTATACAAAATGCAGTTAAAAAATCAAAACCTATCTCGCCATATGTAAAAAAGTAATTGCCCAGTGAATCTTTTTTTATTTTGAGCCATTGAGTGCCGGACTTGCTTGTAGATTTCGGCTTATAGCTCTGCTGCATGATCTAAGAGTGCTTACGTTTGAGACTACGAACTGATGGCCGGATGTTATCCTTCAGGATCTTCTGGTAAACACCAGAATTCATTATTCCATGGACCAGAGCAAGGTCCTGAGGAACTGCAAACTTTATGGCACTGAATGAGTTAAAAACCATGCTGAACAATACCAACAATGCTATTGCAGCTGCAGCTTTGGAAAATCTGTTTTTGACAGGTGCGACGTTCGAGTAAATCAGAATGTAAGCTTGGCTATTTGTGACGCTAACGCACAAGCGCCCACAGACATTTTACAAATGGAACAAAAACCCCTCTTGATTAATAGGACGAGTGCATCGCTTTGGCTTCAAAGAGAATAAAAGCTTCAACACGCTCATCTCTGCTGATTGGACAGCCATGATAAAAGGCTGGGTTACTTTCGAAGGATTATTCAGTAAGCAGCCTCGACGCTGCAAATAAAAGAGGTTTCACAGAGCAAACTGAAATGCGGAAGCTCCGCTAGACAGCCATGACCTTCCCTGGCTGGATTGGCCTTGTAGCCAGATCGTATTTTTTTGCTCCCTCACTTAATCTGATGAAATGTCACTGCATTTTTACTGATGGTAGGAAGTTTAACAAGGAACATATCAGTGGATTAAAATTACATTCACACAGGGGAGTTATAGTAGTCGAGCTTTTTGGGTGCATTCAGAATATCCATCCTCATCTGAGTTGATATGGAACACAAGATCAAATACTGTAATGGGGACTTAAAAGGTTTTACAGAAATTTGAATTCAAACATAATTTTCAGCCTAAAATATCTTCTCCCCTGACGTTATATTATTTATCACAACTTCCAAACATCTATATTGAAATATTCAAACAACCGTTAAACACTGTCAAGGGAGCACATGCAAAGGTCACTGTCAAGTTTATAGTTTAGTAGACATTCAAAATAAGGAGAGAGGACGTCAATGTGTTTTGAACTTGCAAGAAGAACAGGGGTAGAGAAACTACTGATGAATAATTCCAACCTGTTCTAAAATCCCTACCATGTCTTTTTATTAAATCTTCTGGATTACAAAATAAGATCCACTCTCAAGGGTGTGGATATCAAAGAACAAATTACTTTATGGGATAAAAATACAACTTCTAAACTTACCCTTTGCATATTTTAGTCACTCAGGTTTGACAGGTCTGCTACAGGTCCATTTTCTTTGCTATTGGACCAAAAATTGTGACGCCATTTCTGGCCATTTTTGGAGGATTATCGTGCATTTTCAATAACCTACCAATATTTACGAATAAAAACGTTAAGTAAACAAAACAAGATAGAAAAAAAATCAAGTAATTATAGGGTTTTAATCATATGGCAATTGGTTAAAAGAAAAATGCAATTCATAACAATTCAAATGTTTGCTTTGTAGCAATAAAAAAAAAAATGAAAGCACAAGGGAAAAAGAGTAATGAGTGAATGAACTTTTGGCTTTATACAGTAGTACAACGGAATTTGAGAGCTTCTCCTTTCAGTGCAAAGTAAGACTAACCAAAAAGATAAAAATGTGTAAAAAGATTCAAATGTATGAAATTCTATTTTAATGATATATATTAAATATGGGGCAGCACGGCGGCGCAGTGGTTAGCGCGTGTGCGGCACAGTTCTGAGGTCATGAGATCGAACCTCCTGTGTGGAGTTTGCATGTTCTGCCCGTGCTTGCGTGGGTTTCCTCCAGGCACTCCGGTTTCCTTCAACATTCAAAAAAACATCCATGTCAGGTTGATTGGCCTAACCAAAGTGTCCCTAGGTGTGAATGAGCGAGTGAATTCTCTGGCTGGCAAGCAGTTCAGGGTGTCCCCTGCCCACTGGCCGAAGACAGCCGGGATGAGCTCCGGCACCCCGCGACCCTACTGAGGATAAGCGGTGCAGATAATGAATGACTGAATGAATTAATGAATGAATGAATGAATATTAAATATGATCATATTTGTTTTAATGATAATTTCCATTAACTATAACCAATTGCAGTTTGTTATTTGAGCTATCATGTGCCTCACTTGTACTGCATTCTGGTCTTTTTAGTTCTTTGACAAAACGACCCTGATTTTTTAATACACTTAAAAAAGGGTACGGTCTGAAATGAACTGATCTGCCCCGGAAAGAGTGTGGGAATCAAACAACATCAACAATGATGTAAACTTTGCATAATGGTTAAAGTAATGAGCAACAATGAGCAATAATAGTCCAAATAACAAACAACCCTGGCATCCTCTGCAATCTCCTTGGCAGGTGTCCAATATTAAAAACAGAAGCAAGCAGAATAAACTCATTCAGCTCCCCGACAAATTTACAAATGGCTTGCTGGTCTTTTGCTCACTGAAAGGCAAAGAAGGATCCTCTCCTCCCCTGCGAGGGGTGCACAGCTTTCTAAAAACTAAAGGACCAACTCTGAGTTCAGACGGAAATCAACCTCATGTGGTGAAACCACAGGCGCACACTCTGCTCCCACGGATCAAGCACAAAAGCGTGAGAAGTTTCCCGGCTATAGCATGAACTCCCCGGTCACAATATTAGGTACACTGATGATTTCACATTCCAAAAAAAGGACTGCCCTTTGCAAAAGTTAATAATGCTGGTCAGTCTCTGGGGGATAATACAGAAATTATACATTTTGTTTCTCTCAGTTTTCGTTTTTTTCTTTATAATTGCAATTTTTAGGGGATGGACCAGTGTCAAGTGACTACTTCACGCGGAACTTTCTAAAACTTCCGCTTAACACAAGACCGATAACTTTGTAACAAAGGGCTATTTTATTCTTTACAATATATTATTAAATTATGGTTCACCGGCCATTTAACATGACATGCATGTTATTGGAATGTGGGAGGAAACCCACGCAAGCACAGGAGAACATGCAAACTCCGCACAGGAGAATTCGATTCCATGTCCTCAAAACTGTGCAGCGGACGCGCTAACCACTCAGCCCGCCGCGCTGCCCGCCGTACCAATCCGATGCTGAGATTATAATTCATACTTTTATTACCTTTTGTCTTGCTCTCTGGTCTCCCAATGTCTTGTGTGCAATGAGACCGTGTCTAGTGTGCTGCAAGAAATTGCACATTTGAGAAAAAGTGTTCCATTTTCCAGTATCCTTTACTTTCTTCCAGTTATCAGCTAGGTAACTGTGACATCCATATGAGTAGGGGGCAGAAGATAACTATTTTTTAGTATAGTAGTTATATGGTTATGAGGTAGTACAGGGAAGTATGCTCAATCACTTATTTTGTCTGATGAAGCTGTATTTGAACCCCAATAAAAATAAAATTAACAAAATAAAGTAAAAACAAATCTTAATAATGATTTAATTGATTTAATTATCTTTTCATTATTTTACTAAAATTACAAAGTAAGAAGCAGTCAAAAAAACTGTTCACTGGCAGATTAATTTTTGCTAACTCGTTTTTTTTTAATTAAAAGCAAGATAACATTATACAAAACTTGAAACAGGTTAAAATATAATAAAATCCTAAATTACAAACTGTATCTCCTAACCTCGAATGAGAATGAAAACGTAATATTGTTGATTTAGGCAACATTATAATTAGGTTTTAATAATATACATGAAACTGATAATTGTGTGGCCTCTTGGCGGGTATACCCAAGTGCCACGGTTGCCACGGCGCCTAATTGGCCCGGCCCATGTGGCACCAGCTGCGACTCGTTGACAGATTGGCTTCCCTTCTGTTTAAGCTCAGTGCTCTCACTCACCTTTTGTCAGTCCGTCAACGATCCTCTGCACCCGCAAGACGTAGGTTTTGACTCTGTTTCCTGCTTGTATTTCCTGTCCGGTATTGTTCCCGTCCATTTTGTCCTGTTTAATATCGATCTCCAGTTTCGTTACCGTCTAGTTTGTCCTGTTTAATTTTGATCTCCAGTGTTTGATATCAATCCTGTCTGTCCCGTCATGTCCGGTATCGACCCCATCTGTCGGATATCTGCTCATGCAATTGGTATCGATCTCGTCTGCCTCTGGTTTCCTGTCATTCCACGCCAGACTGCCGCCTTACGTCTTCCGCCCAACGATCGCCGAATCATTGGCGTTTGGGTTAACGTGCATGACTGCCCCATTTCCCGTAAAATAAAAGCTTGTGTGAGAAAAGAAATAGAACAACAAACTTGTGCATCTGGGTTCCCCTGTTTTGGTTCATGACACCAAGTGAAGGGAAGCATGAACCTAGGTTTGGGGCTGTTTCAAAATGAAGAAGGTATTCTGTAACAAAAACAGGAACAAAGTAACAGACAAGTGTCACAAAAAAATGACATGTCCAAACATGAAACCAGTAAAAAACAAACAAACCTGGCGTGGTAATAGAAATGCAACGACCATCTGTGCTATCCAAACAGTCAATATAAAGGGCGTGAGATTTTTGGACACAACTGTAACACATCCTAGCACACGAATTATCTAAGAATGTAAACGGAAAGTATGCCTGAAAATTTTTATTGAAAAAAGTGGTGCCTTGGTATAAAAAAACATTGTAAAACACTGATCTAAAGCCACTGATCATGTTAATTGGTTGTAATGCCAATTACAAAATGGATTCTACTTATATAAAATACCCTCTATAAATGTTATACAATTAAGTTCAAACATTTAGCAGAAAATCGGTTACAGTATTTCTGGAACTGGACTGCGGGCTACCTAAGTGTGCTACTGCCACTACTATAGTGACCCCTGATGCTGGTAAATATGAACCCTGGGTATTCTGATCTCACAGAGTGCATTAAAATAGTATTTTTTTTTCTTAGAAATGTTTTGCTTTTCTTTCACCTTCTGTTAGGATGCATAACACATTTTGCTAATCGCGACTATTTGCATGGCAGAGTGTCTGGATCGCGTGAATGGCCATTTAACCCAAACCCATCTCGCAACTTTATACGTGTTTTGAACCCACCTTGGACAGAGAGAACGGGGGAAATAGCTGAGATGCACAGTTATTTTTGTGTGTGACTAATTATGCAAGCGTAGTTTACGGGTGTTCCCGGCAGATGCAAAATGTCAGCACTTTCAGGAGAGGATGTTCGTTAGCACCTCTTGACATCCTGCACTGAAGGTTTAAAAAAAACGGCCTTGAGTGATATGCAAAAATTGAGCTTACCCAAGTTTAGACAAACAGAAAGAACTGACTTCTTCAGCAATATTCTGTTTTCTCTTTTTGACCATTCGTGAGGTGCACAGTGGTCAAAAAGAGATCTCGCTATGAGGTAATGATGCTATTTTGTTCTCATAATACTCTAGCTTTTCACCGTATTGGTGATTGAAAAGAAAAACAACCTTCTCATCATTTCCTTTTTAGAAAATGATATAATTAATGTGGTTTGTTAACTGTTCCTCGGGTGAGGACCAAAACCTTTGGCCGGGCAGTATTCAGCCTATGGAACAGTCTGCTGGAGGACATCAGGTCTGCAAGGACCCTTTATAATTTGTAAATGAGGCCAAAGACGGACTTTTTAAATATGGCTTTATATTCATCATTTTTATTTAGTTAGCTTATTTTTACTGTTCCGTTTCACGACCATAAGGACATAAACTTCCGAGCTTATCTTCAAATTGTGCGACACTCCTTATAGAGTAGAATTGAATAGAATATACCTTTATTGTCATTGTTACAACATGGGTTGAATATATTGTGACAACGAAATTGGACGTGGCACTCTAGGTCCACATTTTACAGTGAGGATAAAGAAAACAAAGAGATACGGGAACAAAGAAAATCTTTGTACTGTCCTTGTTGCATTGGCTTTGTTTTCCTCCGGAGGGGGGTGTATGAGGGGGTGTGGGACAGACAGAGATGGCCGGATCCAAGACAGAGATGGCCGGATTATTATTAGATTATAGTGCAGTGCGCCCTGTGTGTGTGTGTGATGTAAGGCGGCGGACGTAGCTGAGGACTCCATGAGGGTGGTAAAGGCTGAAATTTGGGCATCACAGCTAAAGAGTGAGGTGTGGGTGTGTGTATATAAGGTTATGTTCAGCCTGCAGAGCTTAATGCTCAATTCACCACATAAAGCCCGATGTTTTTGTGAAATTGTTCATGTTTCTTACTAAATGTGACTTGTAGTCTTACTCCTGTGACTTCTACACGTCTCCTGTGTAAACGCGACAAGTGTCGTGTTTGCTTAGAAGATGGCACTTGACGTCGAACGCAATGCGCAAATTGTTTGCTGAAGTACTCATGGATACTAACGCCGCAGCATATCTAGCAATTTGAAAGTTATTGCACTGAACAGACTTGTCCCCCTTAATATTAATCAAATCCTCACTCACCCTCCATTGAATGCTTTCCATTTTTTTTTCCACCATGGTCTGTTCATTTTTATGCTACGCGGAAGAACATGGAAACCGAGCAGCCACAAGATTAATTAATAGATGGTTCGCAAGTGGAAGAAGCTGAAAAACGAGCTTTGACAGGTCAACAAGACGCAGCTGAGATTACGAGAAAAAAAGGCGAAGTGGCTCGAGCTGGGAGGAAAGAGTCAAGCAGTCATCGAGCAAAGCACAACAGTAAAAGAAGACATTTCAGAACCCGGTTGTGCGTATTGCTATGGTGTTCTTTTTTAACATTTTATTTAATTTGTGTGTTGAACTTTGTCATCAATGCTTAAATAAATCACAACCAAACTCAGTTTTGCTCCCGCTCTATATCTAAATATGCATATTAATATGCATGCCGCAGCAGAGAGCACCCGACCCCAATAATCAGGTGTACCCTATGTATGTGATAAATACAGAAATAGAACCATATACGGAATTTGCACCTTTTAACATGGATGTGAATGTGTGTGTATATTAGAAATAAATGAGTGCAGACTGGGCATGGCGTCATAATAATGTTTCAACTTGCCACAAAGTACAATTTGATGTTTAAATGGGAAGTGACATTCCTGAAGAGTGATCCTAAATAACTTAAATTGAAATTGAAATAAAAAAAAAAATAACCTGCCAACGCACACCCAAAGCTCTGAAGCTAAAATCATACCTGGTGTGTTCCTTCTTTGTGTAGCTACTAGCTTCAAAAAACTGTTACATTGGTGAAAAAACACACCAATTTGAGACATGCAATTCAACAGATTCACACGCAGGAATGACATGACACATTTAGGCAAGACAGTGGCAGCTAATCCTACAATTGAAAATAACAGTGGGACCAACACTTTCACACGTTTTAGTCATGGTGTCATCTCCTCTCTTGGATGTGCAGTTATAAGGGAAAGGCAGGAACAACACAATGTGCGACACTAAAAAGTTTAACAGGTTGCTAATCCCTCCATCTATCATCTACACCGCTTTTCCTCACTAGGATTGCGGGGTTGTTGGAACCCCTCCCAGCTAACTTCGGGCATTGGGCAGGGCACACCCAATTGGTTGCCAGTTGCAGGGCACACAGAGACAGACAATTCACTCATTCACACCGAGGGAAAATTTTTGAGTCACCAATTAGCATGCATGTTTTTGGATTGTGGGAGCAGACTGGAGTGCTCGGAGGAAATTCACGCACGCAGAGTGTGAAAATGCAAACTTCCCACAGAAATACTTGTGAAGCCATGACCCCAGAACTGTGCCGAGGTTATTAATCAACAAATTTAAAAAGGTTATCAATCAACAAGTGCTAGGTACTCCTCTCATTTGACCACAGGAAGCAGGTCTCAAAGGAACCAAACTTCGGGAGAGAAAACCGTGCCTGCCTGAAAACAAAAATGGGTCTTTTGTTTAATAACATTGCTGTGTTGTCAGTAAGGGTGTGTTCATTTTCAAATTATTCTGAATGTCATCGTTGCCTGATTTTTTCATGGCTTTTATGTTGCAGTGGTTTTACTTATTTACTTAGTTTCTTAGTTTTGCTCAGTTTAACCCTACAGGTATTTTGATTCCTGTTTCTGTCTCCTGGTCCTGCGCCCTTGCAGCTGGATATTAATTCAACCTCCTGGCTGTCACAAATGTAACAATATAATAAACCAAATAATTTCTTATTCTCCTGCATAATAAGCTGACATTTCAATATGCATTTCGTTGTCATTGACATTTAGATTACAATATATTCTCCTAGTTATACGTTTATTAAAATATATTAAATAATTCGTCCATCTGTCTGTCCGTCTATCAAGGAAGGACAGACTTTTTCTTCTTCTTTGTGTTCAAATAAACATCAGGGTCACCGGACGAGATGTGTAAGATTAAGCAATTTGATGTTATTATTGCAATAAAAATAACTGATTTTTTTTGGGCTTTTGAATACACAAGAACTTTTTTCAAAGGTCTGACAATCTTTTATATACCATAGGGGTGGGACACAGTAATAAGTAGGGGTGGGACCAAAAAACAGATTCATGTATATATCGTGATTTTATTTTTTGGGAGATTTTTGTGACGTCATTGCCGGTACGTGAGAATGCAAGAAAGCATACAGAAGTGGAAAATGGAGGAAGGAAGTGAGCATAAGAACTGAGGCCAGCGCCCATAAAATCAAACCCAAAGTATGGACATATTTGGCTTTTATACAGTTCCTGGGATGACGGAGCTAGAACAAAAAGGTCTCCAAACTTTGCCGCAGACCCGTGTCCAACTGCGGTATCTAGATAAACATGGCCGCACATCTTTTGCGCCATTACCCTAATATGAACATTAACAAACCCAACTCCTGAGTACGAGCTCTGTCACAGTTGCCCATGGCGCCCAATTGGCGCCCAATTGG
The DNA here is from genome assembly GCF_059441175.1 of Urocampus carinirostris. Classification (NCBI taxonomy): domain Eukaryota; kingdom Metazoa; phylum Chordata; class Actinopteri; order Syngnathiformes; family Syngnathidae; genus Urocampus; species Urocampus carinirostris. Next base: position 20,484,430 of record NC_142353.1, on the reverse strand, counting down.
CGCCTAATTGGCGCCAGCTGCGGCTCGTTGACTGATTGGCTTCCCTCCTATTCAAGCTCAGTCCTCTCACTCACCCTTTGTCAGTCCGTCAACGAACCTCTGCACCCGCAAGACGGGGTTTTTGACTCTGTCCTGTTTCCTGCTTTTGTTTCCTGTCCGGTATCGTTCCCGTCTATTTTGTCCTGTTTAATATCGGTCTCCAGTTTCGCTCCTGGCTATTTTCTTCTGTTTGTTATCGATCTCCAGTGTCTGGTAGCGTTCCATCTATCTCGTCCTGCTTGTTATCGAACTCCAGTCTCCAGTGCCTGATATCAATCCTGTCTGTCCTGTCCTGTCCGGTGTTGACCCCATCTGTCCGATATCTGTTCGTACAATAGGTATCGATCTCGCCGGCCTCTGGCTTCCTGTCATTCCACGCCAGACTGCTGCCTTACGTCTAACGCCCAAAGATCGCAGAATCACTGGCGTTTGGGTTAACGTGCATGACTGCCCCATTTCCCGTAAAATAAAGCTTGTGTGAGAAATGTCACGCATCTGGGTCCTCCTCCTTTTCCGGTTCTTGACAAACTCGATTACAAAAGAAGTCTCTTACTCTAAGGGCCTCCCGCGTTTGCCTTTTTTTTTAACAACATCTAATTGAAAAAAAGAGTCTGTACCAACACAAATATGATGGGTGAAAAATGAAAAAAAAAAGGCTGTGAGACAGAAGCTTGGCCAGGATTTTAGCCCTGACCAACTGAAATTCAGATCGGGTCAGAATCGGGTTCGGGCATAAAATCTTACCTCTAGTCTGAATCCTGCACGTGGTTAAATAAGACTCAAGACCTCACTTCCAATAGTAAATCAGAACACCACAATGTAGAACAATGTAGAGACTGGATAGTGTCTAGATAAATGAATGTGAATAAAACAAGAGATAAACAAGTACCTTCAAAAATGCGGATAATGTAAGTTGCATAGATTACCAGTAAATGATTCAATTGTTTACCATGTTAACATGCTAACTCTCTTTCTCTGTCACTGTCTCTGTCTCTGTTTCTGTCTGCTTCTCTGTCTCTGTCCATCCATCCCTCGCTTATTTGTTATCAATGTTAATACAGTATTTTGATCCATACAGGTTGTGTGATAACCTTTTTCTCTACTTTGCTTCCATTCAATCTCGAGTCTGCAGTAATTGCCTCGATGGGCTGTCAGTCTGCATCTATTTACTGAAAAGGTCTTGTTCGTTGGTAGACCGTCAAATTATTGCTGACAGGGTCAAAAGGGACTCTTCTCGCATTTGGCATATGGTAAATAGAACGGGCGAGAAGAAAGCTGTTTTTTGTAAGCGAGTAGCCTACGCCTATCACAACTTTCCACCCAAGACAGACTTGCCTACTGAGTTGTCGATGTCCACAATTACATGTGATCAGAAAATTTAGACAGAAAGACACGTTACGCTTTGATTTGTCTTCCCACCTTCGTACTTTGGACTTTTCTTCCTCACACGCTTTGGTGTGGGACATTCCGTTCAGTCCTCTAAGAAAAAAAAACGATGAAAAACTAAAGCAGCAGGTGGAAGATCAGAATTATTAGGTCAGGTAAACAGAACATGGTTGTGTAACTTTGGTTTGTAACTCACTGACCTTTACTTTTTACAACCTAATGCATTCAAATAGGCCAGTGGAACCCTGAATGACCCCAAGCACCCAGACTAACACACAAAAAAATCACAAAAAAGCACACATGCATCTTTACAAAAAGTTGTCATAGAGATAAGAGCATCATGGATCTCCTATCAGATTAACACCCCCCTTCCCCCCAATGATAATAAGCAGTTGTGATTAGAACATATTGTTAAAGTTCTGGCTAAAGAAACACATTGTAATTTTCTTTTTCCTCGCCAGATCCCTTCCCGATTAACGGAGAAAGTAAGCCCTCCCTTGTTTTTGGAGGTTGAACACATCATGCAAAAAAATGACCTGTCCGTGGATGACACCCAGCAGGACAGCGTGAGTAAACCACACTTTTATCACTTTTAGTTCCCTTTTATGTTTCTACAGTTCTGGTCTATTTTACAATTATTACTTTTGGAAAGACGCATTTTTAAGTATATGTTTCCTTTTTAGTTACGTCTACTTTCCTACAGTGAATTAAATTTTTTATTTTATACTATAATTATTATTTTGTTATAAAGAACCCCTTTTTTACTAGAAAAAGACAAAACAAAAAAAAAAAAAAACGACCAAGCACCTTTATGTGCAAGCCTAAGCCAGCCCATCCATAGGCAATCTCAACAGTTATTTAAAGCCGCCATTGCATGGAACTGACATCTAAAATTTGACATTTAAATAAACTGCACAGTTACATTTATGAGGCCATATTAAAATGATGTGGAACCAAGGATTGCATTCACACAGACGAAAAATAACGCGACGAAAAATAACGCGAGTTTCAGAGGTGGGTAGTAACGGAGCACATTTACTCAGTTACATTTACAAGTTTTGGGAGTATTTTTAAATCCCTATACTTTTACTCTTACCTGAGTAAATTTGTGAAGAGAAAACGGTACTTTCACTCTGCTACATTATGCAACATTGAAGTCTTTTCTTCGTTACTTATTAAATCCCCTCCACGTAAGTTAAGTAGGTGTCTGTCTGTCTCCGCTAAGGCGCGACCATGTTTAACCAATCAAACGTAGCAGCCTTGTCACATGACCCAATTCAACTTCAGCGGTGGGGAAAAGTTGCTTAGGGATGAGACAGATTGAAAATGTCGCATATCAATAACGACTATGAAAACACAGTAAAGGAGGAGCACCCGTGGCTTCACATCGAAAGCATGTTCCCCTTAAAATGGGTGCGAAAAAACAGCTACAAATGTCTCCTTTGTTTGCCTAAACAAACGGAGATTTCTGCATTCAAGAATTCAACATCGAACTTGAAGAAACATGTAGCAGTAAGTTTCCCAAATTCACTTGAATTTACGATGATTATTTTAATCTACTTTTGAATTAAATGTATTTTTGTTGTTGATTAGATGGACTTTGATGATCTGATTGGTTGTTTTGAAAAAAATCAATAACTGCGACGTTGCTGCAGGTACTTAGTATTTGAGTACATTTTTCACCAAGTACTTTTTTACTTATACTCAAGTAAGTATTCGGATGACTACTTTTCATTCTACTTGAGTAATATTATTCCTAAGTAACAGTACTTTTTCTTGAATAAAATCTTCGGCTACTCTACCCACCTCGGCTTGGATTTAAACTGCCAAGAATGGGCTTCAGTACATACAGTTTGTGCTAATGTTTGGTAGACGTGCAAGTAACAAAACAAAAAAATCAATCCGAGTATAAATTCACAAGATCTTTTCTTCCTCTGAAATTATCATTGTGGTGTGAACTTTTGGCTTTATAACTATTAACGCTATGCAACATTTTCTCTGGCAGTCAATGACGATCTAGCGCTCTGAATAAAAAAAATAAAACTGATTATAGAAAATGGTTGTAGATTTCGCGTCAGCACTGATATGTCATTGAAATTGTTTGCTTTTGTAAAGCTTACCGATAGCACCTCAAATAGTCACTGTTTTGTGTTACTACGTACAATGCCAGGTTGAGTTTTTTTCCTTGCCTTTTTACTCATTGGACTCAGAACCCAGTACCTTATAGCAAAACTGTACCTAGCAATGTTTCCACAATTCTTCATTTGAAACATATCATAAAGAGCAACCATGGAGTCAATTTCAGCTTTGTTCTTTTGCAGTTTGGTGATATAGTTATTGGTATAACATATACATACATTACAAAATGTAAACAATGAATAAAGGAAAAATAACGTCATTTGAGTAAAAATGAAAGCCCATTCATGTGTTCACAAGAATAGGGAACCTAACCCTAGTCTTCATTTAACTTATATATAAATCCTCATTTTCTGGTGTGTGTGAGTGTGTGTGGCTGTATGTGGCCTCTACTTTAGGCTATTGGGAGTGTTTTTAGCTAGGTTTCGTGTCAAAGCACCCCAGAACATATTAACAAATTCTATAAACATCTGATTTCGGCTCAGGAGATGCATAGGGCCATGCGGCCCTTTCGCACTCCCGAGTGGCTCCCTGCCGCTTTTTCAACAAACCACGGCTCCTACAACCTCGCTGAATCAAAGTCGAATGCCCAGCAACACCAATGCCAGGCCATTCATTATGCTTGTATGGTTATAAAGTCAATTATTGATGTACAATAAGTAAGTGTTTTTCAACCATTGTGTTGTAAAACCTTGGAAATACAATTGGCCAGTAGCTCAGGAGGTAGAGCGCTCGTATAGGGATCAAGGGATTCCAGTTCGAATCCAGGGCTCGTCCGTGTTACATGTCGAAGTGTCCTTGTGTAAGACACTGAACCCCTGATACCCCCAATAAGCAGGTTAGCGCCTTACATGGCTGCAAGGCCGCTATTGGGAAATGTGGAGCAAATTGTAAAGCGCTTTGGGAAGTCTTTGACTTGAAAAGTGCTATATAAATGCAGATCATTTTATTTCATTTCAAGAGAGTAAATCTTATTGAATGCAAAAAACACCTTAATAATAATTTTATAAGATTCTGAATCATAAATTAATTTTGAGCCTATGAAAAATTCCCAGCCCTACAGCCCTTTTATACTATTAAATAGTCTGGCCCAGTGAGAGTGTTATTTATACTAGGTGCCTCCTAACTTAAAATGAGTTTGACACCCCTGCTTTAGAACAGTGAATGGAACAATGTGTATATCCCAGGGATGTCAAACTTAGTTTGGCTTTGGGGCCATATGTTGACTCTCTGTTCCAAAGCAGGACGAATCATTCAAAGAATCTAAACTCCAAATTTTTAGCTTAGTTTTACAGTATTATGCTTTATCATTCAGCCTTCATTCGTAATCTACCGTACCTATCATAATCTTGTAAGTTAAGGGATCTGACATGATTACTGATGTGACTCAGCTGTGCCCGGTCATTTGGCGCCAACTGCCGTGGGTTCTGATTGGCTCCCTGTCAGTATTTAGGACCAGTCTTGTCTGTCACCTGCGAACCTCAGTGAATACTAGCAAGCCTTTTTCGACTCTGACTCCCGCCTGTCCTGTTTTTTCTCCCGTCTGTCTCCGGCTACGACCAAATCTATCCTCCCGTTCCGGCTTAGGATCTCTTTTTGTTTCCCGACTACGTCTATTCTCCCGTTTCGGCTTACGACTCGCTTCCGACCCCGACCACACCTTGCTCTCCCGCGTCCAGAGAACACTGGATCGTGGGTGCAGCCTTTTCTCTTTCCGCCAATAAAACTTGTGGGAAACATAACACAATTGGGTCCTGTTTCCTTTCTCGTCCTGAGAGGATCTTTTCATACTTTTTCACAATTAATGTGGAAAAAGATTTTCATGTTTGGCATGAACGGAAAGGCTGGGTATTTGACATGCCTTGTATATACGATCTTTTTTTGATTGCTGTGATCAGTTCCTTAGTCACCGAGACGACCACTAGCAAAATCAATGGTTTCTTTTATTGCAAAACTGCTTCATGTCTCACTATCTTCTGGTCTTTGTGACGCACATGCCCCAAAGTCATCTGTGATGTCATCATTGAGTCAGGAGACCCATCAACTATTCGTCTTGAGTCGTCTTGCTGGAGGAAGAGCTTTTCAACCGGGATTTTACGGTACATGATTCCGTCCATTTGGCCGATCAATGTGATGATGTCTCTCGATACAATCTGCTGAGAAACAGCCCCATATCCTACTGCTTCCATCTCAGATGATGTCAAAGCTGAATGCAAGCAATCTATCACTCACCGGGGTTGTCTGGATTTAATAGACGTTTCATGGAAGACCTTATAATTGCCAGACGAGTCGGAGGCAGTCGTGTTTACCTGTGGATAGTCGTGGTCTTTTCATCTCAAGCATGAAGAAGAAATTCGATTTTTCTTGTTAACTGTCAACTCCCGAATGGAACTCTTCCAAATGGGCTGACGTGCGATAGGAAACGCATTGAGTACACAGATGGCGTGGGGTCCCTCCGTGGGGGGAGAAAAAAAAGCCCAAAACGGTAATGCGATAATGCGATGTGAATTATAAATGTGAGATTTAAGCATATTCCATGGCCGTCGTGTGTCTGTCACATGACTCGGAAAGTGTGAGTCACGCGAGCCGATGAGACTGAAATGTCAAAGCAACCATTACAGTCAGGTTATGATGATCTGTTGAGTTTTTAAAGACCTATGTTTGGAGGCTGGGATGTAGTGGTTACAATTTAGTTTATTTTAGTGAAGAGCAGTGTTTGAACTCGGGAATAACTTTATGATTATGGCCGAAATTTAATTTACAGCTTTTCATTTTTTTCCACCCAAAAAAAAAAAAAAAAAATATCCCTCCCCAAAATTCTGCTCGGTTTACTTTTTGTAATTTTGCGGCATTGTGTTTAGCATTCTGATTGGCTAAAGAGTCTGTCCGCTACTTTTCTGCCAGTGTCTGCCTGTGCGTCATTAACGTGGCCATTTGCAACCCTTTGAAAACACATGCCGAGTTGGTGAGACTTCAATGCTCTTCATTTTTGTTTGATCAGTAGGTAAGCTGTTTTTATTACTGTTATACAACATAATAATAAAACCACTCCTTATTCATAAATTGGGAATCATTTTGATTATAAAGTTCATTACAAGCAAACACTATTCTTTCATGAAGATTTAAGTTTTGAGTTTGTCACTTTGAATTTTACTTGTGGTCAATATTTATTTTTCTTTGGTGTGATGAATAGGATTGCATATGATTATTATTATTATTTTTTTTTAAAGTGCAGGAATTAGAGACCTTTACTGTGATTTCCGGACTATAAGTCGCAGTTTTTTAGTTTGGCCAGGGGTGTTACTTATACTTCAGTGACACCTATCTGCAAAATTATTAACATTGTCATGATTACCAATTCAGAGCACCTGCGACTGCTTAATTGGCGCCAACAGCCTGGACAGCTGATTGGCTGATGCACTCTTTTTAAACCCCCGGCTTCCAAGGGATCGTTATGCGACTCTGTTCCTGCCCTGCTTTTCTCTGCCTGATCTTTGTTGCCAACCTGTTTTCAGACCTGACTTTGCCCCGTTCTGCCTGCCTGTTACCTGCTCTGTTTTGCCCCGTTACCTGCCTGCTTCCTGTTGCCGACCTCGTTTCCGAACTTCACAACGGCCAGCGACTTGTAATTCCCGCCTGTCTCCGAAGTGCCACTTCCGCATCACCCGCTCCCCTTGTCCGTCAGCCATCGGATCGCTGAAGCAAGCCCTGCTCTCCCTCTTTATTAATAAAAACTGAGAAAACGAGCGCTATTGGGTCCTGTGTCCTTTTCTGGTCTGTGACAAACATATTATATCATTGAAAACTGGTCGGTAGCCGGGACTGGGAGAGCAAGGCGTGGTCGGGGTCAGAAACGAGTCGTAAGCCAGAATGGGAGAGTAGACGCAGTCGGGAAAGAAAAAGGGGTCGTAAGCCAGGACGGGAGAGCAGACGTGGTCAGAATCAAAACGGGTCGTAGCCGGAGACAGACGGGAGCAAAAACGGGATAGGTGGGAGTCAGGGTCAAAAAGGCTTGCCTAGTATACACTGAAGTCCGCAGACGGACTGACAACAGGGGACTGACAGGACAGGGTTCAAATAGTGACAGGGAGCCAATCAGAACCTGTGGTGGTTAGCGCCAAATAAGCGGGCACAGGTGAATCACATCAGTAATCATGACACTCTATCCATTTTCATTTACATTAATCAGTATTGGATTAATTGATATACAATGGGGATCAAAGATAAAACAAATATACATTTAATTCCAATAGTTACTTATTATTATATCCTCATCAATATTGCAGAAAAATTAATATACAATCTTGTCAAATATTAGATTTCCATGAATCAGTATTGGATTGAATCTAAGTGATTTTCTTTTCTAAATTGATATACAATAGGGACCAAAACGAGATAAATTTATAAAATAAGAATCAATGTACCCTACTCTAAAAGGCATTATTTTACACAAATAATAAAACATTAGTTTTGAGTGACACTTTCAGCATTGAGAGGAAAAAAAAACACTAGTTTTAGGTGCTTGAAGCAGAATGCACAAGCTCAAACACAAACTATATTTAGTTTTCATCATGCATATAAATCAAGTACGTAAATAAATGTGTAGGATGCGGCTCTGGAGTATACAACAAAGCAATTTATGAAAAATGAAAATAATAAGATTATATTAGAATATAATGTTTTCAGCGATAAGATTGACCAATGCCAAATGCATTTTTCCTAACTAGCTAGGACCTTTGAAATATTGTAATCCAGAAAAACCCACATCCAAAGAATGTTGTTTTCGTAGCACGCACAGAAACGCATATATGGGTTTGGCACGTGAGTACAAGGAGAGGTTTATCTGCTGCACACTGGAATTTACAACCGTGTGTGTCTTTGAACAGCTTGACCTGCTGTCTCTTCTGGTTTAGAATCCTGGCGGGTGTAAAAATTAACTCAGGCAGTCAGCGTATACAGCAGTCACGTTTTGCACATTTCTTACAAGCACAGCGCTGGAGAGGTCTTGCTAATTAGTGGCAGTGATTTAAATTTTTTAGCTATAATCTGTAGTCAGATTTGTTTTTAAAATGGTATGCTTTCAACTATATTCAGCTAGCAGAGCCTGTGTCCAAATTACTAGTCTTCAGTTGCATCCCTCACAAACAAATGCATCACTTTTCCCCACTTGGGATGAATAAACATCTTCCCTGTGCCACTTGGGGTACACAAATGCCTCACTTGTCACACCAGGAGGGAAAAAACAATGATTTGTGGACATATAATGTGTTGTTCACACTCAGATACTGAAGCCAAAAAGTGTTACTTACCCTTTCATCTGCCCAATTCGTTTTGTCAATTTTGTTCACCACCTTCTACTCTTTTCAGTGAGGACAAGGCAACAATTACCATACAAATAGGGAAAGTACTTTCCGCTCAGGTGTAACAAACAGTATATACAATTACATACTGCATACAGTTGTTCATGTTTTGTTAGCTTATGGGGGCAGCACGTCCGCTGAGTGGTTAGCGCATCTGGGGCACAGTTCTGAGGTCATATGGGATCAAATCCAGCTACCAGCCTTCCTTTGCGGAGTTTGCATGTTCTCCCCGCGCTTGCATGGGTTTCCTCCCACATTCCTAAAAGATGCAGGTTACTTGGCTTGTCCAAATTGTCCCTAGGTGTGAATGAGCGAGTGAGTTGTCTGTCTTTGTCTGCCCTGCGACTGGCTGGCAACCAGTTCAGCGTGTCCCATGCCCACTGCCTGAAGACAGCTGGAATGGGCTCCAGCACCCCCGTGACCCTACTGAGGATAAGTGGTGCAGATAATGGATGGAATGGATGGATGTTTGCTTATGTGAGTCAACCAAAAACAGTAACATGACACTAAACTATTGTTAAACTTTCAAAATAAATCCCTTTGCTTGGAGTTCGTTCTTTGTTCATCAGCCTTGCAACATCCTCTCACTCTTTCCTCTGTGCTTTTTTTTGTCTTGCAGTGTTTTCTGTTAGAATGGATACTTAATAAAACAACACAAAGGCATATACAGTCATACCTCTACATACGAACTGCTCGAGATGTGAACATTTCAAGAATCGAGATATTTTTTTGAACAAAAACATTGCCCCACATAAGAGAGGATATCAAATTTTGAGAATTTCCAAATTTGAGAATGTGCAAGCTTTTCATGTTTTGTTTTTCAAATCCAATGGCATCCCTCGTGCTAGCGGGCAGCAAGATTTTTGTTTTGAAGGAATCACTAATTTATAATATCTCAAATAGCTCGTATTTAAAGGAATCACTGTAATTGGTTCATTCCCTCTTACTTTTGCTCCCAGCTCTTGGGTAAAGCAGAGGGGTATGGCTACGAGGAATATACCTAACACCCAATCGATCTTCCTGAGAGGAATCTTACTCATCCCCCTTCTCCCTTGGCTTTTTCATGAAATGGGACTGTCTTTGTCCCATCGTGAACGGGGAATTCCTAGAGTAAGGAATTAAATTGAGGGAAAGGGTCAGTACGGGATTGAGTCATAATAGCACAAGAGTCAATGTAATTCCTGAGTCCTCCCATATGATGTAGACAAAGTATACTTCTAATAGCATAAAGTATAACCACTTGGACGATTTACAACTTTTCTTGTTTTGGGTGAAGATATTTTTTTGAGAGAAAAAAGTAGGGCAGAAATGCAGCACTTTTTATGTAGTTGTTTGCATTGTGTTGTTGTCGTAGAACAAAACAAAAAAACAAAAACAAAGAATATCCTACTTTACAGACTATTTGTTCCGTTGACACATCGTAAGGCTGTGATTTTATGTTTGGTTAGGAAGAAAGATGAAATTCACTATGTCATCCTTGAATCGAAAGCAGCTAAACGTTGACATCGGCAGGAAGGTGCCTTTATCACAAAGGGAAATCTCCATAACGACCTTCCCGAGAAGAGTTCACACATCACTCGGCGTACATCAAGCCAGCATTCTAGCCGAGCGAGCCGCCAAACACCTGCGAGATTAATCACACTTTGAATGCGTTCAACAGGCTGTGAAATGAGAATGGTGGGCGGCTGGTGATGTTTTCTTTTAGGCTGGGTTTAAATAATAAATAAATAGCAAAGCCTGCTTAGCTCCCTACCTCGACAGGAGGACAGACCTTGCTTAGTCAGGCATTAGGCAAACACAAGTGTTCAAGGACCGGATAGCAAAAACAAATCAGTTTTGCAGGCTAAAGACTACGGATTCATACATTGTCCAACTTTGCATGAAGTTGGCTCATATATTGTACATATGTATATACATATACATACTGTAAATACATGACATGGAGACCTTCAGTTTTGGGGTGTCTCTGGAAAGCAGTAATGAGTTACTAGTTATTTCATTTGAAAAATAATTAAGTTACCCCAACAGTACTGACACCAAAAAGTAGCATGTTACTTTGAAACAGGTAAGATCCTCAAAAAACAACCCGACTTGGGCCTGCAAGTATTAAAACCTGACCCAGCCCAACCCAACTAAGTTGATTTGCAGTACCATGCCGGAAGCTAACCCTAAATTTCATATTTCATCTTTGAGGACTCGTGAGGAGTTGAGGTGATTTTCGATTAAAAATAAAGCCTGTCTTTAGGAACAAAATCTTTTTAAAAAAAGACTGTCTTAACAAATATATTTTATATTTCTCTGTCAGCAGGGGGTATATTAACAGACCATTTTTTAATCTTGGATTTCTTTTTGGAATTAGGCGGGAACATTTTAAGCCCGTCCGTCTATTTCGGACACCTTAAGAGAGAAAAAGGCAGAGAGGCAAAGAACAATGATGGGTGGATAATTCTTAAAAAGGCTGAAAGAAATGAGTCCTTCATGCTATGGATGGAGCGATTGAAATAAAAGGCCTGACCCAGCACAGCTTGGAACAGAATGTGTAGTGTTCCTCCCCAAAATTGTATTCCATGCACCATAGAGCTTGAGGAATTAATTCTCAAAATGGTCAGTTTGACATCACATCCCTTAGAACAGTGCCGGTTCTTGTTGAAAAACAGACTACCAGAACTTTGCTTAAAATTACTCAAAACCTTTTAGACTAATTAACATTCAAACCATTGCACGGTGACTGGCACCTGCAACAGCCCCAGTAGCTGATTGGCTTCCTGACTCTTTTTAAACCCCCGTCTTCCAAGAGGAAGCTGTCAGACCGTCTGCGAACCTATGATTTCAGCTAGGCAAGCTCTGTACCATCCGACATTCTCCTGCCCTGTTTTCTCCTGCCTGATACCTGTTGCCGACCGGTTTCTGAACCCGTTTCTGCCTTGCTCCTCCGTCCCGGCCATCGACCTTTTTTGCCCTGTTTCCTGCCTGATACCTGTTGCTGACCTCTTTTCTGGACCCGTTACTGCCCTTGCTCCTCCGTCCCGGCCATCGACCTGTTTTCCCGTTGCCTACTACTACTCTCGCTCGACGCAAAAGTGCCACTTTTGCCTTCCTGCCATCAGCTACCCGTGACCGTCGATCATCGGATCGGGGAAGCAAGCACTGCTCTCTTTCTCAATAAAACTAAGTAAAACCAACGCTATTGGCTCCTGTCTCCATTTCTGGCTTGTGACAGACGAACTATCTTCAAAATGCATTATCTTGGAAAATGAATGGAATATACCTATGATGTATATATATATATATATATATATATATATATATATATATATATATGTATATATATATATGTGTGTATAAATAGCCACACAATAAAAGAAATAGAAGAAAACGTGGTCACCAACCTTGAAAAGAATTGACCCCTTATATGTATTGGCTTGTGAAAGCTTGTTAGCTTGTAAACAAACACTGAGCCAAGATACTCCATATCCATTATGTCTCTGGGCTTTAAACCAGTTAAAAATCTCCTTCTTGGTTGTTGTTTTTTTATATAGGCATGGTGTATTTCAAAATAATTTTACAAATAAAAAGACCAAAATTTAGCACGCTTTAACCATAATTTTTGTGCTCACGTTTACCTGTTTAATTTCGGTGGTTTGTTGTATAAGCCACGCTCCCCTCTCCACGCACTGCCTAACATTTGCTACTGGTGAAACACAACCAAAAACAGTATTTCCCTATATGCTGACCCCCTGATTTCAGTATTTTGTTTTATAATTGTAAATTCGGCTTGGATGCAAGTATATACGGTTGGGAGAGTATCTACATGAAAAAGAAACGTACTCTGTTCTTGTATTCAAAACTACATTGTAAGGAAATATAAACATGCCCACCCTTAAGGGGTTGTCATTGGTAGATCAAGAGTGATGTGTGACGTGAGGAGTGCAGGGGTAATCAGCGATCCACAAGTAGCAGAATAATGTAAATACTAGTAACGAGAGTTGAGTTACATAATTTCATTAACGATACGTAACAGTACTCGTTACCGGGTAAAGCATTTGTGTTCCTTTCTCACACTTGAGTCTCAACACTAAAAGACACCAATAGCTTTGTTACATCAATACTGTAACATGGTGTCAAACGTTCCAGCAAATTACCATAAGTCCTTAAATAACCGCCTTTCCTGTCTAGATGTTGCCTCTCAATTAGTCACCGGGTGAGTCATTAAATAAAGGCTTTCATGGCAGTTGAGAACATAAAAACTTCATGGCTTTTTGTGGCCTAGTCTTTATTTGTGTCCCCAAGTTGGGTTATGACTGTCATTGAGACATGTCAAAGAATTTGCAGTCCAAGCATCACGGTGCAGGGATCTCCAACATGGTCCTCACAGGCACCAGGCTGCCCCCTAAGGACAGCTGAGCTGCTTGCGGACCTAATCTGAAAGTAAAGCTCACCCGTTTTGGGTCATTGTAATTTTCTAATAAAACATGTTTTAGTGTTTAACTAAGTCTATTTAACCCTTTGTCCAATAACAAACCTGGTAATAACGTAGTATGACGACATACTAACATGATTGGTTGTTATTTTAGGAACGCATATCATACTAGGTGCCCATTGCACGAATTAGTAATGAAAAGTAGCTCTCATCTTAAAAAAATTGACCCCGCCAAACTATAAGCTGCCTAAAGTTGAGCGACAGCTAAACAGAGCTCTGTTATGGCCTCAGGCGCCATTTTTTTTTATCTGTACAACATGACCCAAAAGCAATGGTTGGGAACTTTCACAGAGAGGTTCAGTTTTTAAAAGAAGAGTTTCGAAGAAGGATGTTCAGAAATACAAAGATTCGCCTCGGGGCAAACATGTGCGTTCTCAGATGAGAGGTGATTTTGAATTAACAATTACTTGAGGTGAGACTGACAAACAGCAAGAGATCATGGCAGCAGAGGAAGAGGCCATAAGCACTTTTCCACTAGGCAGTTCCATCTCACCTCACCTTGCTTTGTATTTTCATTTAAAAAACAATACAGTATGTGATTGCTTATTAGAGGATAACATTTTCTAGTGTACTATGATAATACTGCAGGGTTTTTCAACTTTTTTGGAGCCAAGGTGCACTTTTTTATTGAAAAAAATCTTGAGGGTAAGCGCAGAACTAGGCGAAACGGGATTGAACCGCAACAAAAAAAATAATTCTACCAGAAAGTCACAATGACCGTGGCACTCGTGAGCTATTTTCAGAAAAGGTCTGCGCTTCTGCGTTCTTGTCAGCGGTCCTTAGGAGGCACCCTGGTCCCAATGGGTACTATGTAGGAGACCCTGGATCTAGATAGTTACTTTCAGAATAACGTACTAGCTATCGTAACGTAATAGCTACTTATGGGTGTCAACAATCTGAATGGTAAAATAGAAGTATTTTTTGATTGAAGTAACTGTAACTAATTAATTCGCTGAACTCTGACCTCAATACAGTCACTGGCTCCAAGCTTGGTCTCTGAGCTAAGCGGCGACCAAGATTGCCCCACTCTCTCGACTCTAGTTGCGTCTGTGTTGCCATGGCGATGCTGATAAGGTGACTCATGACTATTCATCAATAGCTGCGCCTGATTGGACGGGCTACCCCCAAGAGCGTCGTGAGAGTGAACGCATTCATTAGTGTGTTCCTGCGTCCCGGCGCTACCTCTGCAAGGCTCACGACTGGGCTCTGCACTTGCATCCTCAACAACCTGTGTTGCCTTTAATGACCTGTCCTCTTCATTTTTACGCCTCCTTCTTTTGCTTACCTTTACGCAATACTTTGACTCAACTGCACCGGTGTTGAAACAGAGTAGTTAACATGGGCTGACCTTGCCAAATATCTTGCACAAGACCCACTTGTTTATTTCTAATTAGGCAACCTATCATATATCATAGTCACGGACACTGGATTGCTTTAAGATCATGGCCCATTGGCCAAGTTTCGCCTGCGAGACAATGCTGTGAGAAGCACAAGAGAAAAATGAGCTGAATCACGTCAGACAATGACTTACAGTTTAAAATGTGCCCACTGTATGACGCCAAAGTCAGGCGTCACCTGATGAGTCCCCACAGAAGCTGTATTTGCTGACTACCATTCATCAACCAGAGAACATTGAAGAAACCTATACTCATATCGTTTTACCTAAAATAAGATTCGCAAACGTATATATTTTAGCTCCATTTTTTTAAAGATATGAAATTTAACAGCAATTTTACCAAATAGAGGTAACCATTTTCATAAAAAGAATCAAAGCACGACTTTTAAATGATTGAATATATAACTTAAATGATTTTTTTGTATGTTATTTTTGGCCTCTTTAGTCTGCATAAGTTTCTCAAAATTGAATAAACTTTAGTAGAAATTAAGTATTCTGTTGTTTCGTTTTGTGTCATTTACAAATGCACGGTTGATATAAACTACGAGAGGGAAGGCAAATATTGAGGAAAAAAATCCTTGATAACAGTTTTATAATAAAATTGTACATCCCTGAATCATAAATAATTTTGGGCCTCCAAAAAGACTCACAGCCTACCTGCCAATGGACACTTGTCATACCATTAATTTACTAGTCTGGCCCTGTGAGAAGGTTTTTTTCTACCATGTGGCCCCCTAGCTAAAATGAGTTTGTCAACCCTGCTTCAAGATGACATACTGTGCTTATTTTGTTATCGGAACATGTTTTCAGGTGTTTGTTAAAGATCTAAGGAAGATCAAATATTTTTACCTTAAAGTACACAAAAGAGACCTTTAGACAAAATGCTAAGGAAGCTTTCATTCGCAAGAGCAAAACATGTCCATAAATGGCGCACAGGCATTAAAACTTAACTGGGCAATGACAAATGTGTCAGACTCCAGCTGTTTCTCGAAAGTAATTCTGGATCTGCAAAAAGATTCACATTTCACATAATTGCCAAAGAAATTTAGCATAGGGAGGAGTTATCATGCAGCAGACTTGCTGTAAAGTAACACTGTGTGTAGAATATTTTTACATCAACACATAGAAAAACAGACCGTTATATTAAAATATCGTAAACATTTTATTACTTGGATGTTGTATTAATCTTTCTACTGCATTATTTTAATCTTTTTATTCTGTCTTACTTTGTACTGAAAGGAGAAGCTATCCAATCTTGTAGTACAGTGGTAACTCTACTTAGAAATGTCTCTACATACAAAGGCATTTCAGGATACAAAGTTAAGAATACAGTACAGTACCCGCCGCCATTCGCTGCTTCCAGAGTTCTACCTGGCAACTGATGCACATGCGTGAATCCTGTCATAAGCTTCGTGTCCACCTTCAGTTGTGTAAACACCTGGCAAACCGGTGCGTATGCAGAAGTTCTGGCATATTCTTCGTGCCCCGAGTTAAAGTTGAAAGGTAAAATAATATTTTTATTATTTCCCTCACCCCTTGTTTTCTTGCAGTATGTCAGTCTTCTCGTTTGCCCGCGTCCCTGCATCCTAGACGCATTATTTTTGCTGGGGACGCATCGTGTCAAATCAACGTGCGTCCCCGGGACGCAACTTTTTTGACACAAAATTGTCATTATCATTTTTTAACAAAGATTTACCGCACTCCAAACTTTTCGTGAAGCAGATCCGCCATTGTTGTTTTGGTCTCGCGGTTCGAGTTTTCGTCTGCACGCCGATCTCCAGTTCGAGTTGTGTAGTGAAAGTCCGTTTCTTTTTAGAGAACCGGCTTTTTTGGCTCAACTCATTAAAGAGAGCCGGCTCTCAAACGGCTCACTTGCTTTGATGCATTATATTACGAATGATTATGTTGTATAAAGAAGTTAAGAAAAAAAGGAAGTATAAGAGGAGAAAATGAAAAAAGACAGGTTTGTGGTGATCCCTTTTAATCAGTATATTACCAACAATAATTTAATGCAGAAAATGAATTCATAATTTGAATAAGAAAATGTATTATTCTACTTAATTATATTTGCATGTATTTTTTCCTTCTACAGTGAACGTCCAAGCGACTTCATTTTTGAACTTTTTTTTTATAATAAACCTCATTCATGTCGAGCAACTCAGTGTCTCACAACAAAATGTTCATTAACAATATACAGTATATGATATAAGGAAACACATGTACAATATAACATGTTAAACTACATAAATAAACATGTTTGAAAAAAAAAAAGATTTTTTTTTTGTATTTTGTAAGGGAAAATACGTCAGTTTGTAAGGGCATGGAGCACACTCAATTTTGGGGACCCATAGATCTCTGTTGGGACCCATAGATTTTTGAGCATGCGAGTCCCCGGGACCCATCACTTTTCAGAGGCAAAATGAACACTGGTATGTGCCTCTCGTTTTATTGTGTGGTAAATTTAACATGTATTTGTTTCATGTTTTGATGCTCTTGTATGATTTATTTAAAAAATTACATGTCTGCGGGGCTTGGAACAGATTAGCGCATTTAAATTCAAAAGGCGTTTCTACTTGTAAATATTGAAGTTACAAAGCTATTCCAGATGCGAATTCAATTTGTAAGTAGAGGTACCACTGTACTGTATAATGACAATAAATGACATTCATTCATACGTTGATGTTCATTTTTTTTAGTTTGCTGGTGAGACACAGGCAAGTAGAAAGTGATTATTCTTTGAATAAAGCGTAGGATATCAATCACTATGAATAAGTGTTATGAGCAGTTAGAATCAAAATTGGAAGTAAAGTGTTGGATATCAATTTTTTTCAGATTATTGGTCTTTAGCAAGGTCAAAACTCAAGCCTTATTTCTCAAGTTTGATCGACAATCTTATTGAGCACCTTGTGTCACTGTGATAAATATATTTGAACTACCCTCCAGAGTAAAGCAGATTACTACTTTGTTTTTCTATAAACTGAAACAAATGGGTATTGCAAGGACAAACTTTGTTTGAAAAAAACATAGTGAAGATGAGCTTTGATTCACATAATTTTTGCTGTTATTTTCTAACAATGATTTATGACGTCCCTCTTTTATTATCTACATAAAGCTATGTTGATCTATGGCCCAAGAGTCGTGATTCAGAATTATTGAGGATATAGTCTTCGGTCTCATGAATGTTTTGTACTTTACGGCAAATTAAAGTTTGAACCAGATGCAGGCTGTGCCTCATTTGTCGCCAAGATAATATACAATTACAAATATATTAAATGGTTCAAATCAAATCAAATGTATTTTCAGGCAATAAAGTTCTGTACAAAATGATTCCGCGTACAATAAGACAATAGCCTCCCCTCCCCCACCTACGGCCCATTTATCCCCACCCAACAACACAAAACACGTAATATACAAACACACACAATGGTTAAAATACAATAAAACAAAAGAAATAGTAATAGAAACAAAATATACTTATGACAAGGTACAGACTAACCTTGTGAGGAAAGGGACCTGGGGGAGGCTTATCAACACTGTTCGGGATGGCAGCAGATGGCCTCAGGATTTTGAGCTATTAAACCTCACCCTACCAGTGTAAACTCCTGACAACCCCAAAGAGTAAACATTGAAATATAGAAATAAAAATAAAAACAACTGCAGAACAAAACATAAAAATATGGAATAAAAAGTAAAGTATGTAACGGTTAAAGGTTAGAAATTAAACAAATCAAAACTAAATAAAAGTAATCAGGCATTTAAAAAAGTGGGTCCTGAGCCTTCTCTTAAAATTATCAAGGGTCCCTGCAGACCTGATGTCCTCCGGCAGACTGTTCAATAGGTGAGAACCAAAGCAGCTGAATGCTGCTTCACTGTGGGTTTTGGTCCTCACCCTGATAATAGTCAACAAACCTCTACTAGAGGACCTCAGAGGGCTGATATGATAAAAGCAACCAGACAAATAGCATAGCCCGAGACTTTTAAGACATTTAAAAACTAGTAAAAGCACCTTAAAACTGATCCTGAAACGCATAGGGAGCTAATGCAGCTATTTTAAAACTGGTGTAATGAGATCCCTCACCCTGACCCCTGTAAGCACACTTGATGCTGATTTTGTAGAAGCTGCAAGCTGGCAATGTTCTTTAGGGGAAGAACAGAGAGCAAGGAATTACAATAATCAAAACGAGAAGATATTTAAACATAGATAGGCACCCTCATGTTTGCCTGAAAGAGAAATGAGCGGACTGTTCTTGAGATGATAAAAAACAATTATAGTTATATTTTTGATAAATACGAGAAAAAACTTCCAAATTTATTCCACAATCTGGAGGTCTAAAATCAGGTAGTGTTGGTTAAGTCTCTCACTTTTAGGACCAATGGCCAAGACTTCTGTTGTGTCCTGTTTGGGCTGTGCCGGGGTTATATTTATTTATCTTTATTTTTTTTCTAATTCAAGTTCAAACCGTTTGGACTTTCTTTTTTAAAATTGCTGAATATTCACATTATATTATGAATATTATTAAGACGATTATTATGAAACGTATTTCTTTGCAGAGCGTCTGTAAATGCTGAGTGAGGCATGCAGTTCTCTCGCCTCAAAGCAGAGGGCAAAGTGAGATCAATGATTCTAAAAAGTGATTTTATTAGTAAGCTAACAGCAAGTCAAGCTATCTTGCATTTTCTTTCCTATTGATGCTTTCAATCAAAAGGAGCATCGCATAGACTTTATTTATAAGTTAGGGTAAGACAATAAAACTTTTTTTGATGCTACTTTGTATACTGCTTTCTTTCTGTGCCAATCAAACAATGAAAAAGTTCCTTCATTTGTAAATCTTACTTTGCCTTATTAAACACTAGTCTCACCGTATGTCCATCCATTTATCCATCATCTGTACCCCTTATCCTTAGTAGGCTCGCGGGGATGCTGGAGCCCATCCCAGCTATCTTCGGGCAGTGGGCAAGGGAAACCCTGAACTGGTTGTCAGTGTGTTGCATGGCACACAGAGACAGACGACTCACTCGCTCATTCACACCTAGGGACAATTTGGACCCGACAATTAAGCTGACATGCATGTCTTTGGAGTGTGGGAGGAAACTGGAGTGCCCGGAGGAAACCCATGAAAGCACAGGGAGAACATGCAAACTCCACACAGGAAGGTTCGATCTCATGACCTCAGAACTGTGCCGCATATAACCACTGCCGTGCTGCCCTCGCCATATGTCACTGGACTCAAATTTGTTCTATTGTAAAGTGGAACAATTAAGTTTGGTAAGACCAGATTTAATTATTTAAGATGTAAGGTTTTCATGTTTTCATTTTGCTTTTATATTAAAGAGCATTTTAATAAAAAATGATTCTATATGTCGCCTAGGACTGTGTTTCTCAACCTTTTTTGAGGCAGGGCTTTTTCATTAAAAAGGCACATCGGTCTTTGAAAATATGAAAAGATACAATGCTTGGTACTAAATTAATTCTATATGGACACTATGCAAGGGAGCTCATGAAATATTTATGCTAAAATATGAAAAAAAAATATGTAAATCTGACTGTACCTCACCAGACACGAACCTCACGTACGTCACTGGTTTAAAACCACCTGAAAATCAGTGGTTCGCATGTACTTAAATAACGTATGTATTTTGTAACTATTTCAAATAATGACTAAGTGCTGAACATTTACAAGAACTTTTAAACGTTTGAATCAGTCTTCCTTAAGAGTGTGAGGCGCCGGGGTCATTGCCAGGCCTGTGCAGTTTCTGTATGGATCCCGCTGTGAGTTTGGGTACCAACCCCGGGGCACCGATCGATTGGATGTGTTTCACAAACTCTATCTGAGGAGGTTTTCGAATACCCGCTTTGAACTCCCACAGTTAAATCCGTTTGATGCAAAGAAGCTGCTAACAGCTTCACTCGCTTGTCGTTAAGACAAAGCTCAAATCTCACAAGTAAAACTTTTTAATTTGGTGTCGAAAAACAAATTTCCAAATAAATGTTGAGTACTGTGTAAAGATTAAGTATCTGTGAGAATACCTTTAAAAGGAAATTCGTTCATTATTAATTTTCCTCAATAAAACAAAAATCAATATATTTTTAATGTATACTAGAACCCTAGTGGGAGGTGGAACACACTTACATTCTTGCATTCTTGACTCTTTCTGGGACACTGATACAGAGGAGGGGATTCCCAGCCCACTCGCTTAACCCAAGCGATAACTCGCAACATCTGTTGTTGGGAGTCATTAGGTGACCAAACCCCCCTATTTCAAGTGAGGCAATGGGTACCAATGTTGTAAGTCTTAGGTATGACTCAGCTGATGCTCGAACTGTCACAGACCAGAAACAGACACAGGACCCAATAGCGCTCGTTTGCTCAGTTTTTATTAATAAAGAGGGAGAATAGGGCTTGTCAAGTTTGGAAACAAGGTCGGCAACAGGTGTCAGGCAGGTAGCGGGGCAAAACAGGTCGGATATCGGGAAGGTAGAACGGGGCAGAGTCCGGTCCGGAAAAACAGGTTGGCAACGGGTATCAGATAGAGAAAAACAGGGCAGGAACAGAGTCTGAACGTGAGCGCTTGCCGAGCAGGGAGCAACGGTTCGAAACAATCTGACAGGGATCACTTGAAAGCCAGGGGTTTAAAAAGAGTTCATAAGCCAATCAGCTCTCAGGGCTGTTGGCGCCAATTGAGCAGTCACAGGTGCTCTGAATCGGCAATCATGACACGAACCAGCAATATCCCAGTCTCGGGGCAGACGCCCTACCCCCAAGGCCACCGAACTGGTCTTTTTTTTACAAAGAGCAAAAAGAAAAAAATTATCTTATAAACATGCATTTTTCTTAAATACTCATAGGTTGAGAAAGTTATATTTATTCAACATTCACCTGAAGGGAGCTGACATGATTGTCCACCATCTTGCTGCTATGGGTATCCCATAAACCAAAACCCTTGTGAATAGGCTGGGCAAAAATGGTGCGATCAGGACACTTTGAGTCTCCGAGGTTTGTATTCTTCATTGTCATTTGTAGAATTCTTTTTGTTGCACTACAAAATACACTACAGCAACATCTAGTGGTCTAATATTACACACTTTCCCTTTTAAGCAAATATTTCCATACATCACCAGAACATCCCATTTCTTGCTTCATATTCATTTTTCTATTGCACTCGGAAAAACGACATCAAAAAATAATATTTGTTGTCATCAGATAGAAATTATGAGCCTTTCACTACATAAAAATAATGGGATGATAAAAAAATCCAATTTGTGTCAAGAATGGGCAGATCCACGAAGAGAAATATGACCTTGATAACTCCCTTGATTGTTTTGCCAGTCAAATAAAAATGACTTGAGATGACTTGACAAAATTTTGAGTATCACATTGTACAATATGCATTGCATAATTTGTGGGTTTCATATTTTGGTTAAAAAAACAAACTTTATGGTGATGAAATTACGTCATTTGCTTTTGTGACACATGAAAGGAATATGTACCATATTTTCCGGACTATAAGACTCCCCGGAAAATACACCAGACAAAGACTTCATAATCAAAAAGGAGAAAACATGTATAAGTTGCACTCGGAGTATGAGTCGCATTTTTGGGGGAATTGTTTGGTTAAATCTAACACAAAAAACATACATGAAATTTTGAAAGGCAATTTAAACTAAAAGTAAACTACCATGGTATAGTATTGTTTCACATACATACACGTTAATATACATCAGTAACGACGTAACATATTAAGAGATATTTAGATAACTCTAGCATAAAGAACATGCTTACTAAACTATCAGCTTCACTCCAAATCACAAAATACATTTCAATGTTTATTTGGTAAACAACTCCGCCCACTCAGGAGGTAGACAAAAGCTGCTTCCTCCTTCCGCTTGTTTGTTGCGGTCAAGGTTGAAATTATTAACACAGGCATAGAGCACCCTTATGTGGTTTAGTGTGAAAACACACGGGTCATAGGGGCACCATTTCCTGTGTTGTGTCTTGGGCAAGAACAGCCTGGTGGCACCCACCCCTCTCCAGGCCAGATATACAGTGCCGCTAATAAAAAATTGACACCGCTACGGAAGATCCACTTCCGTGTTCGGATCACTATCCAAGTACGAGAGCGACTTACTTCCCGCGTCCAGCGAACACCGGATCGTGGGCGCAGCCCTTCCGCTTTCCTTCAACAAAACTTGTGGTAAACGGTACCCAATTGGGTCCTGTTTCTGTTCTGGTCCTGACATAAGGTGGAATTATCGTTATTCTTTAATATAAAAAAAATTGTAAAAGAGTAATTCACGAAATTATAATGGTTAATTGTTGTAGCTACACTTCTAATTCAAGTATCAAAACAAGTGTCAAATATTTTATATATCTTAAGTTAGAAAGTTACTGATGAGTTTATTCTGTTTTTAGTATTGGACATCTGGAAAGAAAATTGCATAGGATGCAAGTTCATTCTTTTGACCATCATTGCACTTTTTTTTTTAGGATAATGAACCGTTGTCTTTTTCAGCCAATAATTTTGCTGTTCTTTGATACCCACATCTTCTAAGGTGGAACTGCTTTTGTAACCTAGGAGATTTAATCATAAATGAAAGGGCTCAGGAGAGGGCCTTTAGAACGGGTTGGAATTTCTACTTTGAGGCTTGGCTTCTCACCCTATTTTCCCTGCAAGTTCAAAATCAATTTATGTCATCTCTCCTTATGTACTAAACTTTACAGTTATCAATTACTTACTTTAAAAATTTCTGTCAACAATAATTCTTAAGAAAATATGTCAAGTTAAAAAAATGCTATAAAATAATTTGTGAATTAAATGAACAAATTATCAATTAATTATTTTATGAATTGATTTAATTACTTAAGGGAAAATGGATCCAAAAATAATTAGATGTGAATGAATGACATACAGTATATCGTTTTTTTTCTATTCCGGATAACGACTTTTAGCCCGATGCGACGTATAGTTCAGAAAATTTGGTAAAACATGTCATGGATGCGGAAGATTTATCTTCTGTTAACCTTCTGCCGTTATTTCAACAGCTTTGTAGGTTTTGTTTTTTAATCTTGGTTTCCTCGCGATCCACACATTCAGGCAATAATAATTTTAACCGAGGGTTACCTTGCCTCTCCAAATTGCCTTTTTATGTCTTGCCATCACTTGCTAAGATTGAAAAAGTTTGTTTTGACAACATAGAGAGTAAAAAGTGCAGAGCGACGAAAAAGAAGTAGTTATCAGAACACTATTTTCCATAAATAAGGATATTCCAAACAATGCGAAAATTATTACTGTATATCAGGAATGTAACGAGACACAAAAGAACCCATCACAAACTGTAGGAAAAAGCGTGTATCAAGAACATTGTTCTGTCAGCGAGACTGTCGGCAGAAAATAGAAACGTGTGAAATCACTTTTTTTCTAAGCCGTTGATTGAGCATTTCTACCCCAATTGTAATCTTTCTCCTTCATCTTCTCTTCTTTTCCGATGACTTTCCCTGGCTGCAGACTTTTGCTTAGCGTTCATTTCAGATTCTCTCTCAGATATAGTCGATTGCCCGAGTCATAGGGTGGAGACGGATGATGGTACAGATGATGAAAAGTTGCACTTTTTCGGGCCACTGTGCGCGAGTTACTTCATGGCCCTGAGCGACCGCGGCAAATTCTCATATTTATTGCAGCGCCTACAGCAAGCTCGCGGCCAGAAACCGTGAAAAGTGCCCCATAAATTCTGGCTTGACTGCAGATCTTGCCGATGGTATAAGCGGCAAAGGGATTCATGCTGTCAAACCTAGACAACAACACATCTTGATGTCCTTACCATCATACATTATTTTAGTTTGATATCAATGATTCTGCCAGACTTACCATCTCAGGTGAACTGGAGACTTTTCAAAATGTCTTTAAAGAAGACCGTTCCTGGAAGCAGTCAATTGCACAACACTTCACCTCATCTTCATCTACCCGATGTACATAATCTATGACCCTGTAGAGATTTTTTTTTTTAGTTCATTTTGAAATTGACCAGAACTTACAGAACTTTTTTTTTATTTAAGCTAAAAATCCAAGCTAAAATTGTACATTTCAAGTACTGTATAAGTCAACTCAAATATTTGACAACTGGATATGGCTGTTTTGTGTAGTACAACAGAAAACGAGAATACAAAGCACAAGGAAGAATTTAAACTAGGGAAACTCAAAGTGACCGAACTGACTTAATTACTATTCCAATGTGTTTTTGGTAGAGCTGAAAAAAAAGTTGCGTTAACGATTTGCGATACAATCTTCAATTCAACGCGTGGAAATATATTGACATATTCATTAAAATTACGGCCTGGGCAACCTGGTCCAAAGATGCGCTGCTCTGTCAAACAAAGAAGAGTCTGTTTCTGTTTCCTGAGGCTAATACTGTGATCTCCTACAGTGGAGCAAATAGTCATTTTATCCATCACTAATTGTACA
Organism: Urocampus carinirostris; assembly: GCF_059441175.1. Lineage (NCBI taxonomy): Eukaryota > Metazoa > Chordata > Actinopteri > Syngnathiformes > Syngnathidae > Urocampus > Urocampus carinirostris. Next base: position 20,459,175 of record NC_142353.1, on the reverse strand, counting down.
AGTTTTTCCACTTGTTTTTTTAGAGAGCCCTGTAATTGTCAAGGCTGGTATTTTGGCCCATTCATTTATGCAGATCTCTTCTATAGCAGTGATGTTTTGGAGCTGTTGTTGGGCAACACAGACTTTCAAATCCCTCCACAGATTCTCTGTGGATATAAGATCTGGACAATGGCTCCAGGACCTTGAAATGTTCTTACAAGGCCACTCCGTTGTTGCCCTGGCCGTGGGTTTGGGATCATTGTCATGCACAAAGACCCAGCCATGATTGAGCGAGATTTTCACTCAAATCTCTTGATACATGGCCCCATGTATTTCTTTCTTTCTTTCTTTCTCTTTCTTTCTTTCTTTCTTTCTTTCTTTCTTTCTTTCTTTCTTTCTTTCTTTCTTTCTTTCTTTCTTTCTTTCTTTCTTTCTTTCTTTCTTTCTTTCTTTCTTTCTTTCTTTCTTTCTTTCTTTCTTTCTTTCTTTCTTTCTTTCTTTCTTTCTTTCTTTCTTTCTTTCTTTCTTTCTCAGTAGTCTTTGTCCATTTTAAAAAAAACAGCCCAAAGACATGATTTTTCGACCCCCATGCTTCACGGTGGGTATGGTGATCTTCGGATGCAATTCAGTATCCTTTCCCCTGCAAACATGATAATCTATGTTTCAACAAGTTCTAATTTGGTTTCATTTGACCGTAACACATTTTCCCATTCCTCTTCTGGATCATCCAAATGCTCTCTAGCGAACCACAGACGGACCTGGATGTGTACTGGCTACACCAGGGAGATTTGAGTGCCTGGTGGTGCATTATGTTTCTGATAGTAGCCTTTGTTACTGTGGTCCCATCTTTCTCTAGCTCATTCAATGGGTCCCCCAGTGCGGCTCTGGGATTTTAGCACACTGTTCTTGTCATCATTTTGACATCAAGGGGTGAGATCTCGTATAGAGCCCCAGATCGAAGGAGAAAATAAGGGGTCTTGTGTATCTACTATTTTCTAACAATTGCTCCCACAGTGGATTTCTTTACACCAAGCGTCTTAACTATTGCAGAATCAGTCTTTCCAGCTTGGTGCAGGTCTACAATCTTGTCTCTGGTGTCGTTCGACAGCTCGTTGGTCTTTTGGAGTGTGGGGTGTGACTGACTGAGGTTGTGGACAGGTGTCTTTTATAGCTTTTATGAGTTAAAACAGGTGCCATTAGTACAGGTAACAAGTGGAGCCTCTTTAAACCTCGTTAGAAGAAGTTAGACCTCTTTGAAAGCCAGAAATCTTGCTTGTTTGTCGGTGAGCCAATACTTATTTTCCATTGTAATTTGCAAATAAATTCTCTAAAAATCCAGCTATGTGATTTCTTTTTGTCCACTTTCTGTTTACATTGGTCTCTCTAATCTTTTCAAGTTGTAGAGCTCGCACAATTGGTGGTTAGCAAAATACATTATTTGCTGTAATGATTACTGATTCGGGGCACCTACGGCTGCCCCGGTGGCGCCAACAGCCCTGGTCGCTGATTGGCTCCTTGGCACTTTTTAAACCTCCCGACTCCCTGTTACCGGCGTCCGATCGTTGCGAACCATCAGCTCCTGCTGAGGCAAGCCTTCCAAATCTGACTCCCTGTTTTTTGACTCTCGTACGTTTCCCGGCTTCGGCCTGCTTCCGTTTGATCACGTCTCTGCTCCTGCGCCCCGACAACCCGACCAGCTTTTCCCTATTCGACACCGCTATCGCTCGCCAGAGAAGAGCCACTTCCGGGTCCCGAGCGACCTACTCCCCACAATCAACGATTACTGGATCTTGGGTGCTAGCTTACGTCTCCTTCTCAATAAAACTAAGAAACTAACGCAATTGGGTTCCCGTCTCCGTTCCTGGTTCCTGACAATTTGCCCCACTGAATGAGAAGGGGCCACTCTATTTACGTTGTACCACCCTAAACTTGTCAAAAATTCACTGATTTTGTTTTTGGTATTCCTATTACAAGCACTTTGATTCGTTTCCATAAAGAGTTTAAATTAATCAGTTAATCCTTAATTTTCTGTGTGTAACATGCTTTAAAACAGGGGGTCCAAACTACAGCCAACAGGCCATTTGCCTCTCACCGGCCACTCTTTAGCATACACTAAATATCCTCTTAAATGTTTGTTTAGTATTATTAGTACGCCCAAAAAATTGTAAAGAATAGCATGGTTGTTTGTATTAATTCCTATTAATTCCCGTTTTAAAACGTATTTAATTCTGTTCTACGGGGGAAAATATGTTTTATTTGGATGTGATGTGAATGGGCATTATTAAAGTCTATAGAATAAGAAGGTTAAAACAGATTTCTTCTTGACTTTCTGTTCCCCAGGGTTGGGCAAAGACAGAACAGGAGCTCTTCTACATTGATTTGTTTTGCTCCTTCGCAGCTGCCAAAAGCCTAAACACAAGCCCTGTGAAACCAATAAATGATTCTGGACATAAAAGAAATTGCTCTTCATGCGTAACGCGGTCAAGGCTGATGGCAGTAGATGTTGCTACGCCTGCGGCATAAAAAAGGGTCCCCCAAAGTATTACTGTCTTCTTTGCATTTCCTTTCGAATGAATATATATTCAAGAGTAAAGACATACTAAAGAAAAGGCTGTCACGGATGTTTCCGCTCTTGCAACATGGCTGTCTTGGACCACATCTGCATGACTTTTCCTAATATCAATGTTCTTTTTACAGATTGATTGTGAAAAATGCTATTACACCGATAAAGTAGTTGCAAAATCCGTTACTTCTGTGAAAAATATTCTCCTGCAAGCTTGATTGCTCCCTTTGGTTTCATTGTTGACGATTTTTAACAAGGCACTTAAACCTGAATTTGGTTGCATTTGCAAACAATTACATAAAAAAAGGACATTGACAAAACAAACCCATATCTGACAGTAGTTGATGTAAAGAATCGAAAAAAAAAAAACATGTTTCTGAGCCACAGAGCAAAGGTGAAAGAAATTTCAAAACACAACAAATGACCAAATACTGTTCCCTTAGCCACCTAGGATCCAGGTCATCGGGGCACTAATAGTGACGCGCCTATGAAAAGCTCTCTCCACTGGTGACGTTCCTGGCCTGAGTTTGGGTTGTGGCAAACTTGGTACTAGTCCATTACTTGATATTGTTGGCCCTTTTTTTTCTTCCTGTTCTTCTGCGTCCTTGTACTGTACCCTGGAGAATTACTTAATCAGTCGTGATAATTTTGTGGGGTGAACTTACCAGTATTCGTCTGCACATGGCTGACAACAGTTCTTTGTAGGGTCCAATGTGCCGTACAATGGGGTTGCACACTGTTTCATTTATCACATGGGCTTTGTAGCATAGCATCTCTATGGCCCGGATTTTTCTTTCAAGCTTTTAGCTGAAAGCCCAGGACTCACAAGCGTAGAGGTAGATGGAAGTAACCAGTGCCTGCATGAGTCAGATTTTTTATTTTACCGCAATACTGTTCTTTATCAGGATAGGCTTACGCCTGTAAAGTTAGGATGTGTTTCTAGCTATTCTGGCCATGACTTCTGCTCCTGAATTTGGGGACAGGTTCAAGCTCTTGGTCGATGATGGTGATGTTTATGGTGATACCTTGTAGGTGGTTGGTTATTCCTTTTGTTATTTTTTTACACTGATTTCCATACAATACTAGTTTGATGCCTTGTCTGGCGATTGACCAGATCTAAGTGTCTGTCTTTTAAACATGTCAAATTATTTTGGAAAAATGCCACAAAAACTGCTAACAAAAAGTTTATGGATGCATGAATGTAATCTGTATGTAAGACTGTGCCTTTTATATACTGGACCTAATGCCTCATATTTTTAGCTTTGCTTCGGCTATGCACCTACAAACCTCAACTTAGAGCTTATTAATATTCGAACACTACAGAGGAAATTTGCACGAGTAGCATTTCATCTCTGAGCCTTATGTACTCATGAAAAGAGCCATATCTGGCTCGCAAGCCAAAGGTTCCCGATCCTTAGCCTTGTGCTTCGGTCATGATCTTCTCAAGAAACATGTGAAGTACAGTTGAAGAGAGTAGTGTTGTTTCACAGTGAAACCACTCCAGGGGTGCCATTGATCAGGACTGCACTGCTGTCATTGGCCCCAACTGAACATTATACACAAATCATACACACAGAGTTGGGGGGTAACCGAACACATGAAACGGCCTCACGTAATCAGGATGCAAAAAATGTAATTGTTGTTATATTCATATAATAAAAGACGTCATCAAATTACAAGCACATTTAGTTAAAATAAGAATTACTTTTCAGGATTACAATTTTATTTTGAACTATATTCCGTATACATAATGCGCAGATTGACGAATTCTGTAATAAGTTCAATCACTGACACTAGAGAGACAGAGAGATGACATTTACACAAGACGTGCTTGAGCTTTATCTGCAAATTGTACAGCATCTTATCCACCACTGCATGTTTGTCAGAGTGAATTATATGTAATAGCACTTTTCTTTTAATCTTGGTCTTAGTTGGTCTTTCTCCTTCAACTTAGCACTCATTTTTTTGAATTGTGAGAGACTACTGTTTCGTGAAGCTGCTAAAGTGTGCGTATTGGACACTAGGCAGAGAAGTTGCTCACTAGTGATGCGTTCAGGGACATATAGTAAGTTTAACTATCTTCATTTTCTATTTTGCAGTTAATTGTTGCTAAAAATCCACTATTTGATCACTGTATTATAATGTTGTGAGAATAATTAACTGAGCCTAGATATCTGGTACCCCCAATTTAAACAAGTAGAAAAAAGTTTGTTGGATCTTTAGAAAGTGAGCAATTTGTGAGTTTACAACACTATTGTTTTACTAATGTCTTAATGTAAACTAATTCAATATCTTGTCTGTCATGTAAAAGAGAACATTTTATTTTTGTATTATTAAGTACAATACGTAGTCAAAATGTGAACACTTTTTTGTAGGACTACAAGCAACTGCCTACGCTTTGTTTTCTCTATTTTTTTTAAGGTCACAGTGCTCGTTTATGTTAAACACAATTTAGTAATTTCATTTATATTCTTTTTGTCTTTTATTTGCTTGTTTGTTATTGGAGTAATTCAAAAGTAATCGAAGGTGACCTAGTTACATTACTCAAATATAATAGTATTCGGCCTGCGTAACTGATTATATTTTCAACAGGTAACTAGTAACTATCGTATTACATTTTTTAAATAACCCTCCCAACCATGTATACTCACAATTAGTTTTCATGACAGTTGACAGTTACTCTGTAAGGATTTTCTAAAATACTTTTTGTTCCTCTCATAAATCAAAACATATGTAGGTGTTTTGTTGAACTCTGTATTAGTTTAGGCAACATTACTCCTGATTATTCCTGGGTGAGGTTCTGCCCACAGGAAGAATTTTGGGAACAACCAGAGCATTAAGTCGTCTATGTTTTTGTTCTTGAAGCGATTTGAGAAGCAATCTTTATCACAAGAACATCTTGGTTCTCCTGGTCATTTTTTATTTAGAATATTGTAGTCTGAAAAAAGGTTGTGTGTGCCCATAAGAGTTTGTGTTTTTTTAACATCTTTAAAAGTGTTACCCTTTGGAAGTTTTTAATTGTAAGTCAATTTAAGGCATCTTCTTAACATAAAATCTTGTATGGGACCGACTACTCTAAACATGGGATTTTTGAAAAGATTGGGTGTCAGTTGAAGCACTAGCCTTTGTAAAAAACATCTTTACTTGAAAGCAACTCAAAGTCTAACATAGTTATAGGGTAGAGGATTACTCTTAGGAGTTGGGGTAAGAGGGTTAGGCATTCCTAAATTTGACTGCCCCAGGAGATGGATAAAAATATTGTTATTAATTATTACTTCTTCAGTTTCATCAGCACACTCACTAATTTGATCGGCACCCCTTCGAAACAGGCATTGGACGGCAGAAGACCACCGCTTCGCCTCCACAGACCAAGGGATGTAAAAAATATGTCCCAAGGGCCATATCTGGCCTGTTGAATGATTTAACCCGACACACCATAGATTTATGAGTATGTAGAAAAAAAGCTTCTGTACATTTTTTTATCAAAAGTTATGATTTATTTTTTAATACAGTAAATACAAATCAAATGCTTCTTTCCGCTGCCAAAGGGTGATAAAGCTATGTTTTGTATTTTGGGGTTTTTTGTATTTTTTTTTAGTCATGCTGCAACAAACATCACATCACAGAATGAAGAACTGACCTGGTGTTACTGGTGAACTTTTAACCAAATTGAAACAATTTATATCTAAAAACCCTTAGACTTTGACTTGATTTTTTAATGACTTTAACATATTTACCGAAATAGTATTTTTAATCACTTAAAAAATAGTTAAACATAGATCACTCCCATCCATCCTGATTTTGACTTTTTATCCAGGTATTATGATTTCAGCATAATCTTTTTATCAGTCAAGTTGGTTAATGAAAACACCACATTGTTGTTGTCAATGTGAGTGTGAATATATGCCATATTATTGGGTGACCGCCAATGCATAGTGTACTTTGCCCCTTGCCCAATGGTAGTTGTGGTATAGCCCAGTTCTTGTACAACACTAGTAAAGACTTGTGATAAACAATGGATCAATGGACATTTTGTGTTTGGTCTCTGAGGGTAAACTAGATTCTCAAATACCTCCACTACATCAACAGCATTGGGCGCTGGGGATCTTCAGACTGCTGAGCTCAGCCCATTTAAGACCACCAAAGAACAGAGGCATACCATGATTGCTGCCATTAATCTATTTTAAAAAAGGAGCCTGCAAATGAGTTTTTCTCTTACATATAAAATAATACCTAATAAAATAAAAAGATGTGAAATGCTTACTCAAAGTTTTGCTGCGAATTTAACTGTGTACATTTCAACAAAACAACAAAACTGGACCGCCACTGGAATGGAGCATAAAATGAACAAGAGTGCAGAAGAGTCACAGAAAGCTAATTAACCTATAACTGATCCCACTTGGATAGAGGGCCTGTTCAGACATTTTGAGACCAACAACGAAAGGTTTGCATGTGCCCCAACTTGATTGCACAGACCAACAGATGTGGAAGCTTATTAAAGACCCTCACTGGGCACAACTAGGATCTGTCAGACTCACAAAATTTGTGTTTCATTTGTAATCTGTGGGATGGGTATAAGGAAATTAATACGTTCAGGATATGCAATATGATTTGGACACATGTTGCAACTTTAAATCGTGGGTCCTAAAGGTGAAATGTACCTTTTAAAGCGGACTCGTGCTGAAATTGTTCAGTTAGCGTGCACTAACTGGGACAAGCTGATGCTGGCAGTAAGCGGTCTTGGGTACGTCTCCATCTGTAGCCTCTGGAAATTATCGTCACTTGGATTTTATTCTGAATCAATCTGCCTGAGACACAACTTGTATCTCGAATTTCTCGTACAGACGCTCCCCTACTTACGATCATTCAACTTATGAAAAACGGTAGATATGAACATTTTTTTCGGGATGTCGAAAAATATCCGGACATTGCTGTAAAGTTAGATTTTGTTTTGTGTGCACCTTTTTATGAGTACAGGACATTACTGAAGTGCTTCTTTCCGCCGCTACCGGCGTGTGGCATTGTTTGAGGTCACCCAGCATCCACCTGGAAGAAAAACAAAATCAGGTTTTCCACAAAAAAGTTCAGGTAAAAAGTTTCACTGTTTTCAAGTATATATTTTTCTATATAGTTAGAAATATATATAATTTATATCTGATAAATACTCTTTAATAACCTAATAACCTACACAAAATCCATTATCTGCACCGTTTATCCTCAGTAGGGTTGCTGGGAGTGCTGGAGCCCACCCCAGCTGTCTTCAGGCAGTGGCCATGGGACACCCCGGACTGTTTCCCAGCTGGTCGCAGGACACACGGAGACAGACAACTCACTCGCTCATTCACACCTAAGGCCAATTTCAACCGGCCAATTAACCTGAAATGCATGTTTTTGGGATGTGGAACGAAACCAAAGTGCTTGAAGGAACCCACTCAAGCACAGGGAGAACATGAAAACTCCACTCATGACCTCAGAACTCTGACGCGGTCGCGTTAACCACTCAGCTGCCGTGTTGCCACGACTAAAATACTGATCTCGAGTCAATTATTTTTTTCTTTAATGTTTAATTTTTTAAAACTCAGTAAGCAAATCCGTAGTCTAATCTGTGAAGTGTTAGTGTTAGTTAGTATACCGATACTTAGTAGTTGGTGGATGAGTCGATACCAGCCTTTTTTAAGGTGCTGTTCGCAAATTGCAGATTGAACTATCAGCTGCTTTTTGATAGAAATTTAACATTCCTTGAGATAAATCAATAAACCTGACATGCATGTTTTTGGAATGTGGGATGAAACCAGAGTGCCACGCAAGCACGTGGGGGAAGACGCAAACTCCGCACAGGAAGCCTGGTAGCTGGATTTGATTCCTTGACCTCAGAACTGTGCTGCGGATATGCTAACCACTCAGCCGCCGTTCCATCCCTACCTACACAAAATAAGATCACAAAATCATTAAGAAATTATATGAAAGTATCTCAATCAGTAAAAGAAAAACAGTGCTTTATGGTCATTTTAAGTAATTCTCACTGTTATTTTGGATTTTAACCACTTGTTTTCTGTTGCACGACAGAATACTACAACTTCTTGTGGTCAAATAATACACATTGTCCCTTTAACTACTTTATTAAGATGGAGGCCTCAAACCCTAATACTCAGGGCTGCAAATGCGCCCAAGTCTGCGGGTAATATTACTGATCCAAGGGCTCTTTTGCAACAGATAAAAGTGTCATTACTTAAGACCTGAGACCTTAGAGGAAAAATAAAGATCCAGAAGGTTTTGATTTCTTTTTTTATAAATTATTTTGTGCAGTTTGTTGGAGCTAGCGCTGATTATTTGACATATCGGTAAAACAAACAATTAGACTGAACCAAAGTACAAGTGAGGTAAACGTGGTATCCGTAACTTAAAAACATTCTATTTGCTAATGCCATCTTTCGGCTGAAATCTTTATCGCAATCTCTGTCAACCTGTTTGTATGGCGCCTGTACGTTTGTGTCTCTCTTATATACGATCAAATCAACTCTTCTTTTTTATCTTTTTTGGGGGTTTGGTTAGGCACCGCGACCACGTGCATGATATCACTCTCCTCCCCCAATTCCCCCCACCTCCTTTTTTCCAGCGTGATGCGCTGCGTGGCCGGAACACTGATGATAAAAGTAAGTTTAAAGCAGATAGGCACTGTGAAAAGAAAAAGTCTTTTTGTACTCGGTTGGGCATTGTTAACACATTCTTAATAGAGAAAATATTTTATTTTACGTTTTTTAATCAACGTACCCCACCTTTAAGTACTGCAATGGATCACCAACTGCCGTTTTTCCTTATCACATTAAGGATGCTAATGGTTATTACTATTTACTTCATCAGATCCAAAGATTAATCATTTTACCTTCCACCTGCTTTAACAATGAGGTTAATCAAATCGTCTCTCTTGTCCGCCTGGGTTGAAGTCACTCTCCGTGGCGCTGAGTGTAATGCAGCTAATTATGTGTAAATGGAGGCACTGTGGCTTCTTGAATGAGGATTGACATCTTGATGGATGTGCTGGAGAATGCAAGTTAGTGCTCTGTGAAGCATTTCTGCACTGATAACATGCACAGTGTGTTAGTGTTCACGTTACAGGTCCCCAGGTTCCCTCAGGGGAAAAAAACAAAACAAAACATTTAATTGCACTTGCCCATTTTATGAATGTAGTTCAAATAGATATTTGACTTTCATCAAGTCAAAGGTCATCAAGTTTGAACAGTTTTATTGACACTATTAACAGCAAATAAACAATGTGAGGTTTGAACGATTTTTCTCGACAATCTTAACAGCAATTAAGCATATTCACAATTTCGTTATTCACAATTTCGTTATATCTGACAACATGACGTTTTAACAATTTTTTCGACATTTTTAACAGCAATTAAACACACAATTTCATTATATAATATCCCAACAATATGAGTTTTTATCGACACTTTTAACAGCAATTAAGTAGAATAGAATAGAATAGAATATGCCTTTATTGTCATTGTTACAACATGGGATATATTGTAACAACGGAATTGGACGACTCAAGTCCACATTATCAAAGAGATAAAGGAACAAAGTACATGTTTTAACTGTCTTTGTTGTAAATAGGCTCTGCTTCCTCCGGAGGGGGGGTCATGAGGGGGGTGAGGGACAAACAGAAATGATGGATCGAACTGGAACGAAATACTTCTTGGTTTGGTTTTTTTGGTTTTTAGCAAATAACAATGTGAGGTTTGAACAATTTTTCTGGACAATCTCAACAGCAATTAAGCATATTCACAATTTCGTGACGTTTTAACAATTTTTTCCAACATTTTTAACAGCAATTAAACACCCAATTTCATTATATCATATCCCAACAATATGAGTTTTTATCGACACTTTTAACAGCAATTAAATACATTCACAATTTCATTATATCAGATTTTAACAATATGAGGTTTGAACAATTTTTATCGACACTTTTAACAGCAGTTAACCAATATGTAAAGGGCAATACTATTGTGCAAGGGCATAGCTCTGTCTTCTCAAGTGGGATTATACATCCCACCCTCCCAAGCAGCATCCTCCAGTCCTCTGCCCGGGATGCTCAGATGGGTCCTCACCCCTCTTACTTTTACCTTCCACAACCACCCGAATAACCAGGCCGTTGCTGCCGGGACCGCCGGTTCTATTTTTAGCATTCAACTTACTGTAAAGCTGTGCATTTATCTATGCAATTTTTTAACAAGTGTGGTGAATAGACCAAATGAGGTAGTGGTGACTAAGTTAATGATGATCACCCTATTTTTGATTATGATAATGTGATGTAAATGTGCAGTACTATCTTGTGTGAGAGGTCTTTAGAGTTTGCTAACATAACATCACAACATAGGCCAGGAGTTGAGACCCTTTATAAAAGCCATGAAACACGTTACTTTAAAAAAGTAGAAAAAAAAACATGAAAAGTGTTATATAACCTTTAGATGTTCACTGCACCTCCCCAGCAACAGATTTATCCGACACTTGAAGTCCACGACATAGTAAAATAACAATAAGCAGAAAACAGTATAAAGTGAGTTTAGTAAATTAAATCTAAATCTAACTCTCACAACCTAAGACCACTGGTCAAGTAGACATAGCCATCTGTACTTCAAGTATTTTGTCAAACAAAATTCAATTGTAAAACGATAAAAAAATGAGTTTCACTCTTTAGAATAAATCACAATATTTAGACAGACAACTGCTTAAGTAGACATATGCCACTGTTCTACAAGTATTTTTAAACAACAACAGTAAACAGCTCTTCCCCCCGAGATTCGGTCTGCAACCTCAGTGGAAATGTTTAAATCCAAGCTTAAAACACACTCCTATTCTATAGCATATGAATAACCTATATTTTATGTTGACGCTATCTGTGTATCTGTGTATTACTTGCCCTCATGTAGGTTTTAGTTTAGGGGATGGTGTCATAATAGTCTGTAGTTTGCAATAGTCTTTGTTCTGTGCAGCCCTTTAAGACTCTTTGTGATTAAGGGCTATACAAATAAACATGAATTGACTTAAACAGTTCAACAATACAATGTACGTTTAACACTGCTGTGTAAGATAAAAATCAAACTCCTGAGACCCTGGTCAAGTAGACATAGGCAACTGCACTTCAAATATTTTGTTCACAACAAAAGTCCACATAAATCAATATAAAATGACTATCCAATCAATCCCTCTACATCTCATTCTTTTTTAACACATTTACTACCCATCCTTTATAAAGCAGACATTGTTTATTTAGGAACATTTCAGGACAAAATACCGTATTGCTCAAATTTCTATGTAGGAGGACAGGAGTTGTCTTCATAAAGAAACACGCTCAGACACACAATTGTTTTTTTCCATCCTTGTTCAGACATTCTTTTGACATAATGTTTTGGTCTTACGATAACCAACAAAACTGTTTGGTTACCTCTCACCCATACCATAACCCTTACCTCTAAAACCATATTTAAACTCTAAATATGGATCTAGGCACTTAATACAGTAATGCCTTATTTGATCCCATATTGATAATAAAAATCCAGAAAATGTCCCTAAGGGGAACAAATGCATGTATGCATGTCAGGTCAAGTCAATGAATCTTTATTTCTATAGCTCTGAATCACAAGGAGTCTCAAAGGGCTGCACAGAGCACAGATTATTGCAAACTACAGAACTATTATCACACCATTCCCTGATCTAAAACCTACATGAGGGCTCAAAAACTCAACCTGAGGAAAATGAATAAACCTTGAGAAAGGACCGCACATGAGGTAATCCCCCTTCCAGGATGACTAGGCCGCAATGGATGTTGCAATAACAAAGAATACACAGATATTGTCAACATGAAATATAGGTCATTCATAAGCTATAGAATAGAAGTGTGCTTTAAGCCTATACTTAAACAGTTCCACTGAGGTTGCAGATTGAAGCTCAGGGGGCAGAGCATTCCACAACACCGGGGCCCGAATGGAGAAGACTTTTGAACATGCGGTTCTCTTAAAGGGCTGTACAGGTTTCAACTACACCATCCCCTGATCTGAAACAAGCATGCTGCCAAGGAAACACTCAAAAACCTCAACATTGTCAAAATAAAAAACCTTGATAAGTGGCCTCACAAGTGGTAATCTCCCATCGAGGATGACCATGGTGCAATAGATTTCGCATTGGGTAACAATAGTCAAGTCAAGTCAAGTCATGTTTATTTATATAGCCCGTAATCACAAAGAGTCTCAAAGGTCTGCACAGACCACAGATTATTGGAAACCACAGAACATTATGACACTATCCCCTGATCTAAAACCTACATGAGGGCAAATAATAAACAGATATTGTCAACATAAAATATAAGTTATTTATATGCTACAGAAATAGAAGTGTGTTTTAAGCTTAGACTTAAACATTTCCACTAAGGTAGCAGATTGAATCTCAGGGGGAAGAGCATTCCACAGCACCGGGGCCCGAATGGAGCAAGCTCTCGAACATGCTGATCTCTTCTTGGCTTTTGGGATCACAATACACAAAACATAGTGAAAATCAATGAGAAAAAGTAAGATGTACAAATTTGTCCAGAAAACATCTCAAGCCTATAAAATTGTCCAAAAAGTCCATGAACATGTCAAGCAGAATAGTGCCTTTGACATTAGTATTTAATTGTTTGGTTTTTCACCTGAAATATATAATAATTGGCCCCACATCAATAGTAGGTGACAGAATAAGGTCTCCACATCACACACGCATCCTGAGAATTGGAAACGGTTGTGGGTGTGTTTGTGTCTGTGTATGTGTGTATTTTCTCCTTAACAATTCGTACTAAATAAATAAAAATAGTCTTCACTGGGCTTTTGATTGTCTGCTGAACAATCAGCCTGGATAAGCTTGAGCTTCCTGCAATCCTTAACAGGAATAGTGGTCCAAGAACATGGATGGATTTACAGTGTTTGCGCAGAGATATGGAGGTCTGCTGGCAAAACGTAACCTCCACTCATTTTGTGTTGTTGTTAAGCCACAATGGAGGCTATAAGATTGCACTTCCCCGGGAGAAAGTCAACAGCTTGTCAAATCACCGCTCAACAGCTGCCAATCTTGTGCCACTCATTCCTTCAACCTCCTGTAAACTGAGTTTCCAAAGCAGGCCATAAAAATCTGCCCAAATGTAAAACATATTTGCAAATTCTGATGGTAGTTTTTGTGGTGATTACTTCTGTTGTTGCTTATTTTCAAGTCAAAATTACAATGGCAGTTCATAAAATTACTTTAATTAGTGGCAATGGTCAACGCCAAATTTAGCAGACGCATATCGATACTAAAACCCAAATCTTGAGCAGTCATCAATACTGATACCACATACTTGATGTGAATCACCTGCGCTAGTTCCGTTGGCGCCAACTCCCTCAGACTCTGATTGGCTCCCTGTCCCTATTCAAACCCACTCCTGTCTGTCTCCTTTTGTCAGTCAGTCTGTGAATCTCTGTTTTTATACGGCAAGCCCTTCCTCGACCCTGACTCACGCCTGTCCCGTTTTTTGCTCCTGTTTGTCTCCCGCTACGACCTGTTTTGATCTCGACCACATCTGCTCTCCTGTCCCGAATTATGATCCGTTTTTGATTCCGACCATGTCTGCTCTCCCGTCCCGGCTTAAGACTAGTTTCCGACCCCGAAAACGTCTTGCTCTCCCAGTCTCGGCAACCGACCAGTTTTCCGCCACTGACTGAGTTTTTTTTTAAAAATCCTTTTTTTTTTAAATAAAAGAAAAAAATAATTGACTCATGACCAGTATTTTAGTCGTGGCAGCACTGCGGCTGAGTGTTTAACGCACTCGCAGCACAGTTCTGAGGTCATGAGATCAAACCTTCCTGTGTGGAGTTTTCATGTTCTCCCTGTGCTTGAGTGGGTTTCCTCCAAGCTCTCTGGGTTTCCTCTCACATCCCCAAAACACGCATTTCAGGTTAGTTGGCCGGTCCAAATTGTCCCTAAGTGTGAATGAGCAAGTGAGTTGTCTGTCTCCGTGTGACCTGCGACTGGCTGGCAACCAGTTCAGGGTGTCCCCTGCCCACTTCCCGGGGACAGCTGAGATGGGATCCAGCACCCCAGAAACCCTACTGAGGATAAACGGTGCGGATAATAGATGGATGGATAATATTTTAGTCTTCTGTTTCGTTATTTTGTTCAAGTTTTTTGGCGTGAATAAACCGCTCCAAACACATTAGATTTCTGTTTGGTAAGAGTTTGCCTCATCTGGTTTTAAACAAGCCCATGTTTGTTTTTTATTATTTGTGTAAAAATAAAGAAGAGTGCAAAATAAAATTATACCGCATTTAATGTCAAATCTCTGGCATGTATGGTATTGGTAATTGACAATCTGTACAAAATAGGGTCAAACGTTTTAAAGCAGGCTCCATTTTATCTAAGTAAAACAGAGCACGGTAGGTGGATTAAAAGACCTGTTCTTAGCTAAATAGATGGTGGTCTTGCCATGTTTGAACATCCAACTAAAAACTAACTCATGTATTATCGCTCAAACAAAGGAGTGCTTTGTGGGACTTACTGGACCGTGTGGAAGATAACGTGTGCATAAGGGCCCAACAACAAATAAATGGCCTCAGCCATGGGTGTAACCACCCGGTTTGGGCTCAAACACACCGTAACTTCAACCCGAACACCTCCAAAAATTAAAGCATTTGGAAAGTCTCTTTTACGTAATGAAGGACGGGCTAGAATGATATATGATGAAAAACGCTTGATTAAAAAAAGGTAAAACAAAAAACAAAAATTAGAGCAATGCAGCGTCGGAAATACTCCACCGACTTGAAATAATTCAGTCCATTTGATTCCTGGCAACGTTCCTCTTTTGCCTGGCTAGTGTCACTTGCGGCATGTTATTGGGATTGCAACCCTCAAGGTCAAATGTCACAGCTTAATCCATTAAGTGAAGATTGGACTTATAAAGTGTAAGATAGAATGTATAACTTTCTAATAAGTTCCATTCTTCTTCTTCTGTATGTTGTTGGGTATTAAATATCAAAACGTACCGTTTACCAAATTGTTCCAACTAGTTATCTGACTCCATTAACCAAACACATCCTACATTCACCCAACAATTTATGCACGCTCGTTTCTTGAGGGAAAAGATGATGAAGAAAGTCGAAATTTTCACACGGGGGCAGATTTAATTTTATTTACAATTTAACTAAGTGTACTCCATAGAAAATGGAGGGTGCCGACTCCACCCATGGGCGTGCCAAGGAAGCCTCCCCTGGGCGTCGCGATGTCTGGAATACTCAAAACAACACAGAGAGTTTCTACGTCATCAGGGCCTTTCTGCGTCTGTGCCGATTATCTTATCAGCCTTACATCCCGTTCCCGCCGTTCCTGTAAACAACATTCTCCAGCAGGGTTCCCTGACATTGAACTACAGCGCAGTCAGTGAACACATTTTGCATTAAATGTAATTTGTAGTCAATCGTATAAAATCCTTTATAGTCAAATGTATAAAATCCTTCAACGTGTCTGTGTGTGTACTGGGTATGGTGTACTTTGATTTTCTGCTAACCACAAAGTCTATTGTAGTGTTCATAAAGTGGAAGTGACACTCCTGAACAGTGTTGAATCATCCTAAATCACATCAAAGGTGTAATATTTAAACACTAAATAGCACTGCGGTGTCTAATGCGAACGAACAACGGTGCCAAAGAACACAGCGTAGCAGCAAGACTGAAGACGAACATGGCGGCAACTAATAGGTATGATTCCGCTATGTGAAATAAACAGTTTTCTCAACCTATGAAAATCTATTAAAATGTGTTCATATATTTATGCTTGTATTTCCGATCAATGTATCAACTACGAGAATCTAAATAGTAGGCTACACACGTCAAGTCATCTTTGTTTGTATAGCCCTTAATCACAAGGAGTCTCAAAGGGCTGCGCTGACCACAGACTATTGCAAACTACGGACAATTATTAGACCATTCCCTGATCTGAAACCTATATGAAGGCAAGGAAAAACTCAAATACCTTCGCATGAGGAAAATTAAGAAAACTTGAGAAGGGAATGCACATGAGGCAAGTGTAATAGAGAACGTAAGGGGGAAATTACCATTCATCTGTTTCTTGAAAAAGAGAGAAAAGTTGGTTCTTTCTGGAGGACTAATGAAATAAAACTAACAAAAATCCCTTACGTTCATTGAAAAAGAAAAAAATAATTAACCAGCCAGACAATCTGGGTGCTCAGCACTTCCAAATCTTCAAAACTAAAATTGCCCCCGGCCTAAGCCTAAGCCAACCTTGAACCTTTTGGTCTTAAACCAGAGTTTATGGAAGGTAACTATCTGGAACTGTGGATTTTATTATGTCTATTCTTAGTAAAGGGCAAAACGGTTTGTTCAGACGGTGTGGAACTATCACCTGCAAAAGAACAGCGCAGAAGTCCATGCTGACGTCTGAGCCTTACTTAAGCTTACTTGAGCTTTATTATTCCACCACAGCAAATGAAAATGCTGCAGAGTTTGCAGCAAGATAAATTGCTGTTATATCAGCCTCCATTTATCATGCTGTTGCAGCCTGTACATTTGTACCTGTTTATTCATTCAAGCGTGCTTTGAATGAAGGAAACTCCTGCGAGTGCTCAATGGGCAAATAACTGATTACCTATTTGCTCTCCCGAAGGTCGCTCTACCAAATGAAACACAAACAATACGAACAATAGAAGACGTTCAAGGGAACTCCATAAAATCAACACACAGCCATCTGATCCTTGGCCGTATTCTGCATTTAATAGGAGGCAAAAAACAAAGGAAAGAAACTTGTTCCAGAGATCAGTTTCTCACAAGTTTGAATGACAGAGTTTGTGTAGGTGCTTGAAATTCTTGAAAATGCTGGAATGTTGTGTTTTCAAGGATTGAAAAGTTCTTGAATTTTGGGGTCTTGTACATGCTTGAAATTGTTGCCATGTTTCTAAATAGGTCTGCTTAAAAATGACACCAACACTTCTCTCTGGTGGCTTTACTTTGTCATTGCATATCTTCCCCTTGTGATTAACGACAGCTGGAATTAGTTTGTACAGCGATGTCCTATGAGGCAACATCGCCACCTATGGGTCGTGCCCAAGTGGACAGGTGCATGCTACACCTAAACAGGG